>NW_016823619.1:1222491-1241491 GCF_001698545.2 Rhinopithecus bieti
CGCCGTGCCGCGCTGCCCTCCCGGCCGAGGCGGGCTGGGTGCTCGCGCTGATCCCGGGCGGCTCAGCCCCGCGCCAGCGCCCCTCTGAGGGGACGCGGCTCCGCCGCACGCCCGCCTCTTCCCGGGACGGCGACGTCATCACGCGGGGCGGGAGCGGCGTGGGCCTGGGGCTGGCACGTCACCGGGAGTGGGCGGGGTGGATATGACGTCATCACGCGGGGCGGGCCGTGGGCCGGGTCGACGACTACTGGAGTGGGCGGGGCAGGCGCACGACGTCATTACGCGGGGCGGTGTGTCTCGGCTGGCGGGAGTCGCGACCGGGAAGGACAATGCTAGTTGCGGGGGTGGCGAGTGCCTGCGTCCTCTCCGAGCCCCCTCTCCGAGCCCCCGCTCCGCAGGGCACCCTCCCCACTCGCCGGTGGCCTCGGAGCCCGCGGGCGGTTCTGGCGCGGCGTCGCGCCCGCGGCGTGGGACTCCCGAGGCGGCTTCCGGGTGCGTGGCTGTGCTCGTCGAGGCGCGGGAAGTTGCCGTCGTCAAACCCGAAGACTGACCGCCTCTGGGAGCTGCCGGCAGGCGTGGGGGTGCGCGGCCGCTGAGCGCATCCGGGGTGGCGGGGGGATGAGAGGGCAGCGTCCCTGTTTGCGGTAACTCCCCGGCCACGAGGACCGGTGACGAGGGCGCCCTCCGGAGGTCAGACGGGCGTTGCTGGCGGGGGTCCTCCAGCATTTTTTCGGTGTGAGGTTGCCTAGCCAGTGTGCAAGGTTGTGGCTTTTGCGCAGTCTCTCGGGATGGTCTTGTCCGGCATTCTGGCGTGAGAGCGCTGCCTCTGTGGCCCTTCCCACTCTGCTTGTCAGGGTTTTAGACACGAACGACTCCGTTGTGAGCCTGACAACTCTCACGCAGTTCAGTTGGCTTTAAGATGCCTTTAATCCCAAAAACCCTCCCTGAGGGGTACGGTAGTGCCGGGCAAAGACCACCGCAAGCTCCCAAGGGACGCTGTTGACACCCGGGAACTCACGCCGGGCACCACGCGGCTTCGCCAAAGGTGTTAATATTGTGGTCAACTATTAATAGCTGTTTCAGACGACTAATTTTGGGCCTTGCCTGTGATTCCTGAGATCATTTTTCAGTTAACTCAAAAACACGACTATTGATCACTTTATTTTCCAGTGAATTCAATCGAGATAATTATATTTGTTTTGAAATCTCTTTCAAGGAAACTTCAAATAGTAGCAAAGAACATCCTAGTTGACTGTTTTTGAGCATTTTCAGTGAATTCCAAGGAAATTTTTAGTGAATTTGTAACAGAGTAGGGCACTGGCAGGTACTGAATGAGTAAACAAATGCCCGGAAGAAGCAGGGTCACCTTTCCATGGGAATCTCTCTCCCCTTATTCCTGTGTCTGCCAAATTTTGTGTGCATATGTATGTGGAGATTATATCACATAGGTAAAACATTGCAGAGTCTAAACGCTCAACTCCAGGCAAGGGCAGTAAACCCCAAGGAAGGGGTGGAAGTGGTTTCCCTTTTCTTACTCTTCACAGTCCCTGGTTTGCTGCAGCAGCAAATTATATTATGTAGATTGTAAATATGCGACCGGTTAATGCTCCTAACACCACCTTTCATTCAAAGCTAAACCTCAACACAAAAGCAAGTAATTGCCTTGTTGACGCAGAAAGGAGCCTGAGCTTTTCTTTTGCAGCTTTCCTCTACTGGAAAATTGTAGGTTCACATCCTACAAAGACTTGCATAAACATAAGCCCCGTAAAACATTCTGTAATCCCAGTACTTTGGGAGACGGAGAAGGGCGGATCACGAGGTCAGGAGATCAAAACCATCCTGGCTAACATGGTGAAACCCCGTCTCTACTAAAAAGAACAAGAAATTATCTCGGCATGGCGGCACGCACCTGTAGCCTCAGCTGCTCCGGAGGCTGAGGCAGGAGAATTGCTTGAACCTGGGAGGCGGAGGTTGCAGTGAGTCGAGATCGCGCCACTGGACTCCAGCCTGGGTGACATAGTGAGACAACATCTCAAAAAAAAAAAAAAAAAAAATCCTGTGCCATGTACCATCCAGTGGTTGACCCAAGGATGTAAACTAGATTGAAGAGAATTTCCCGTGTTGCGTGCCAGTCAGCCCGAGTGTCCTCAGCTTCTCTCTGTGTGAGTCCCGGGCTTCCAGCCCCTCCCTGTGATTAATTGCCTGCAGAAAGCAGATCGTAAGGCCCTACCACAGTTCAATCTTACAGGTGTCCAGTCTGACTGCAGGTCCAACTGGGCTCTTAGATTTTTGCTAACGTTATAACTCCTCAATCTCCTGTGATCTTTCATGACCCCTCCATCCTTTCCTTCTTGTAACAAGAAAAAGTCTTGTAGACAAGGAAAAGTGCTGCTTTCTCTGGAGTGTCATTCCGAGTGCTCTGGTGCACAGCTGCGAAGTTCCAGCCTCCTGGTTTCAGAGGACAGTGCTGTCTTCTGCTTAGGTTCAACTCTTCTTGCTTTTGGGTCCTCCCCAACACCTCTAAATATGTCTCATTGTGGAGGGTGGGAGCACGTGCTCTGCATCTCTTCCTTTTGGAGGTTATAACAGCAAATTAAATACACTGGGGACAGTGAAAGCCAGGTTTCTTGCTGTTGGAGAAGGTAAAAACATGGAAGAGGGATGGCTATAAAGAACACTGAGGGATTGGATTGGAACTGCAAGTGGTAGTATGAACTCGTTTTTAAAAATATATACAGATATTATAAAGATAGTTGTATGTTTGTGCATGCATGTGTAGGTATATGTGCATATAAACACAGAAATATTTTCTAGTTCTGTCTGCTGAGTATCTAGACGCAATGGTACCCCAGTACCAATGATCACAGTTAGCCCCTAGATCTTAAATTCTAAATAAAGTTTTCCAACAAAAGGAATCAGGACTCTGGAGAAATGGTTAATTTCAGGGCTGGAGTGAAAGTACAAGATGATCCTGAATTATTTTGTTGTTCAAGGAAGTGAGGAAGTGCTCAAAGATTCACAGGAGATCAGAGGACATGGAAAGTAGCTGGAGGGAGTTCTTGCTGGTGAAATCTAGGACAATTTGAGCAACAAAACAAAGAATGATACTGGCAGATTACCACTGAATAAGCAAAATAGTCCACGCTGATGTAGATAAACCATTGATGAATGCAGGGAAAATAGTGGAGAAGGGGAGGTTCTTCTTTATAGTAGAATGTGAACTAATAAATGGAGAAGGAATTATGAGAATGGAAATCATCATTTACCAATCACTATAGTGGGGTTGTTGCAGGAGTGAGCTATAAATGGAGGCTCAAGGGGCTAGGTGGAGATTTGATGAGGAATGAGAGTGGATATCTTTCTTCAGCATACTTTTCCATTACAAAGAGGAAAATTCCTTTTACAAAGAGGAGACTTTCTGGTGGGAAACGCCAGCAGACACCAGCGTGGCCAGGTAATGTGGCACCTGTCACCAGTGGAGAAAAGTTGAAACTGAGTCCTTGTGTGGTGTGCTGAGAAGAGCACAGCAGCACGCCTGACACTTCTGCCAGAAACCACGGCCTCAGTCTAGCCTAGGGAATATCAGACAGACCCAGAAGGAAGGCCATTCTGTTTTCTTTATTACTGTCATGAGCCAGGAACAGTGGCTCACGCTTTGGGAGGCTGAGGCAGAAAGATCACTTGAGGCTGGGAGTTCAAGACCAGCCTGGGCAACGTAGTAAGACTCCATCTTTCCAAAAAAAAAAAAAATCTTAAAATTGCCCTGGCATGGTGGCATGAGCCTGTAGTCCCAGCTACTAAGGAGGCTGAGGCAAGAGTATCACTTGAGCCCAGGAATTCAAGGCTGCAGTGAGCTATGACTGCACCACTGCGGTCTAGCCTGAGTGACAGGGAAACCCTTTCTCAAATAAATAGTCATAAGAGACAGGATGAGACTAAGAATTGTTCCAGATCGTATGAGACTGAAGAGACGTAACAACGCCTTGCCATGTATGTTCCTAGGAGGTCCCAGACATGGGACAAGAAGTGTGGGCACAGTTGGTGAAGCTTGGGTGGGATCTATGGGTTGGACAATGTGTTGATACTGATTTCTGCATTGGAACAACCCTTCCAACAACTCCTCCACCTAGTGGAGGTGATCCTTGTTTTTAGAGTATTTGGGGGGTGCCATGGTTTGAATGTGTCTTTTCCAAAATTCAGATGTTGAAACCGAATGGCCAAGGCCTGGTGTGGTAGCTCACCGGTAATCCCAGCACTTTGGGAGGCTGAGGCAGGAGGATCACTTGAGCCCAGGAATTCAAGACCAGCCTGGGCAACACAATGGGACCCCGTCTCTACAAAAAATTTAAAAATTACGTTGGCATGGTGGCATGTGCCTGTAGTCCCAGCTATTCAGGAGGCTGAGGTAGACCTTGGCATGGTGGCATGTCCCTGTACTCCCAGCTATTCAGGAGGCTGAGGTGGGAGGATCACTTAAGCCCAGGAGATCAAGGTCGCAGTGAGCTCTGGTCACGTCACTGCACTCCAGCCTGAGCCACAGAGTGAGACCCTATCTCAGAAAAAAAAAAAAAAAAAGGAAGAAAAAGATACTTAGTGGTCAGTGTGATGGTGTAAGGAGGTGAGGCCATGAGGTGACTAAGCCATGAGGCTCCTCCCTGTGGATGGAGGTAGTGACCTTGCAGACGAGGTTTCTGGCCAAGTGAGCACTCAGCACTCCTCCCCTCACCAACAAGGTGCTGTCTTGGAAGCAGAGGAGCCCTCACCAGACATCAAACCTCTTGGTATCTTGATCTTGGATTTCCCAGCCTCCAGAATGGTAACAAATAAATTTCTGTTCTTTATAAATTACCCTATCTCAGGTACTTTGTTATAGCAGCATGTGGGTGCCGAGGCAAGAGACTGAAGGCACAAACTGTGTCAGTATAATAAATTAGTTAGAATAGTTATAATACAAATTAGATATAGAGATGATCATGGGCATTATCAATCATTAGTATAAACATTATTAATCATTAGCTTTTACTATTACTCTTTGTTGTATTACTCATATTACCAAGGAATAACTGGCGGGTATAGGGTCAGATACTGAAGGGACATTGTGAGAAGTGACCTAGAAGGCAAGAGGTGAGCCCTCTTGTCACACCTGCATAAGGGCCGCTTGAGGGATCCGTGGTCAAGTGGTAACAACAGTGCCTGGGAAGGCACCTGTTACTTAGCAGACCGCGAAAGGGAGTCTCCTTTCCTTGGAGGAGTCGGTGAACACTCTGCTCCACCAGCTTCTTGTGGGAGGCTGGATATTATCCAGGCCTGCCCGCAGTCATCCGGAGGCCTAAACCCCTCCCTGTAGTGCTGTGCTTCAATGGTCACACTCCTTGTCCACCTACATGTCCCTCCCATACTCTTGGTTCCTCTTTGAAGTTCTTAGAAGATAGTAGAAGAAATAGTGAAAGTCTTAAAGTCTTTGATCTTTCTTATAAGTGCGTAGAAGAAAACGCTAATGTATGCTGCTTTCCCTCTCTGCTTCAGCTACCTAAAAGGGAAGGGCCCCCTGTCCTATGATCACATGCCTTGCCTGACCTTATCAATCACTTGAACGACTCACCCTCCTTACCCTGCCCCCTTGCCTTGTATTCAGTAAATATCAGCATGCCCAGACATTGGGGGTCACTGCCGGTCTCTGCGTCTTGTTGGTAGTGGTCCCCTGGACCCAGCTGTTTTCCCTTTATCTCCTTATGTCTTTATTTCCTACAATCTCTTGTCTCTGTACACGGGGAGAACACCCGCTAAGCCCTGTAGGGCTGGACCCTACAACAGTGCAAAGTGGGCTAAGATAGGAAGTGATGAATAATCATATTTGAAGCTCTTTCTCAAATGATTCAGAAAAAGACTAATGATAATGAATGTCTGTGTGTAGATAGATGATAGAGAAAAGTGGAGCAATGTGTGAGGCTAGCAATGGGAATTTGGGTGGTGGAGATAAGAGAGTTTTGTTTTTGTTTGTTTGCTTTTTTTTTTTAAGATGGGGTCTTGCGGCCGGCCATGGTGGCTCATGCCTGTAATCCCCGCACTTCGTGAGGCCGAGGTAGGTGGATCACCTGAGGTCAGCAGTTTGAGACCAGCCTGGCCAACATATTGAAACCCTATTTCTACTAAAAATACAAAATTAGCTGGGTGTGGTGGTGTGTGCGTGTAATCCCTGCTACTCGGGAGGCTGAGGCAGGAGAACCACTTGAACCAGGGAGGCAGAGGTTGCAGTGAGCGAAGATGGTGCCACTGCACTCCAGCCTGGGCAATGAGAGCAAAACTCCGTCTCAAAAAAAAAAAAAGATGAGGTCTTGCTGTGTTGCCCAGGCTGGTCTTGTACTCCTGGGTTCAGGCAGTCCTCCCACCTTGACCTCCCAAAGTTCTGGGATTTCAGGTGTGACTCACCACGCCCGGCCAAAGACAAGGGAGCTTTTTATACTTGCATATGTTCCCTAAGTTTGAAATTATTTCAAAATTTATTTTTAAAGCCCATATTTCAATGAAATGGCCAATTAAAAATGCATATTTGATTGAATCTCTTCCCTGCTTATAAAATATTTCCTTTTCTGAAGGTATGAAGTTAAAGCTCCTTAGTGTGACAGAGCTTTTCAAAATGTGACCGGACTTGTCTGGCCACAATTCCAGCCACTTTTTCCTATGTGGTGTCATGCTGCCAGTTATTCCCAAATCACTGGATATGGTTTGGATGTCTGTCCAAATCTCATGTCGAACTGTGATTCCCAATGTTGGAGGTGGGGTCTGGTAGGAGGTAATTGCATCATGGGAGCGGATCCCTCATGAATGCTTTTGCACCATCCCCTTGGTGTTGAGTGAGTTCTCGCTCAGTTAATTCACGTGAGATCAAGTTGTTTGAAAGAGTCTAGGACCTCTCCCTTCTCTGTCTTGCTCCCTCCCTCACTATGGGACATGCCTGATCCCACTCTACCTTCTGCCATGAGTAAAAGCTACCTGAGGTCTCACCAGAAGCTGAGCAGATGCTGGCACTATGCTTGTACAGTCTGCAAAACCCTGAGCCAATTAAACCTCTTTACTTTGTAAATTACCCAGCCTCAGGTATGTCTTTACAGTGACACAAAACGATCTAACATACCATCTCTGTGCCTGGACATTCTTCTTGTCCTGTTGGTAAACTGCTATTCACATTTCAAAGTCCGGTGTGTGTGTGTCCACCTCTGGGACAGCTTTTGTGGTGTCTTCCTCACCACAGCAGTCATCTCTGTACCTTGTGCTCGTCACTGAAATCACCTTATATACTGAATACAGCTCCGCTTCTTTGGGCTTGTCTCTTTTTGGAGATGCTGGTTCTCAGGAGCCCCAGAGGCAGCCCTGTGCATATGAGGGGGATCCCCAGTATTCTTGGGGGAAGTTTGAATTTGATGGTACGTATTAGAATCCCCAACTAAAGCCATATGTCAAGTCATAAGCTCCATTTTAGTTTTTATCAGTAATGAGGATGATATTTTGCATGGCTTAGCAAATGCCAAATGCATGGGTCCTCTACTTGGGTCTTCTAAGGTGAAGTCAAGGTGTTGGCTGAGCTTGTTCTCGTGGGAGCTCAGGATCCTCTCCTAAGCTCGTTTAGTGCATTGGCAGAGGTCAGTTCCCTACAGGGTTGTGGGACTGAGGTCCCACTTCCTGCTGGCTCTTGGCCTTCTGTGTGGCCCTCCACAGGCCTCTCGCAACACGATGTTTGCTTTGTCTTCTTCCAGGACAGCCCATGTGTTCTCTCTGACATGTTGGCTTTGTTTTTTTAAGATCAGGCCCACCAGGATCATCTCCCTTTTGACTAATTCAAAGCCAGCTGATTACTAGACTAATCACAGGAGTGACAGCCCATCACATTCACAGGTTCTGCCCACCCTCAAGGAGAGAGGACTATCAAGAGCGTGGACCACAAGGGAGACTTCTACCTGCACTACCTCGTAATTGGTAGAGAGAAGAGGAGCATTGACTGGCCTTCTGAAATTCCAAAAAGTAGTTCAATTATGGTTTTTCTGTAATAGTGGATAATTTATAAATTTATAAAACAGGGTTATAATTTTGTCATTCCATACATTTTCATCTTTCCTAAATGCTTATAATTCAGGTAATAATGTATAATCACCATAATAAAATTATTAATAACTTTAATAACTGAGAGTCCATTCTCACATGGCTATAAAGAAAAACCTGAGATTGGGTAATAGATAAAGAAAAGAGGTTTAATTGGCTCACAGTTCCTCAGGCTGTACAGGAAGCATGGCGGCTTCTGCTTCTAGGGAGGCCTCAGGGAGCTTCCAGTCATGGCAGAAGGGAGAGTGGCAGTGGGCATCTTATGTGGCAGGAGGAGCAGGACCTAGAGAGAGGGGGAAGGAGCCACACTTTTAAACAACTAGGTCTCACGAGAATGCGCTATCGTGACACAGTACCAAGGGAATGGTGCTAAATGATTCATGAGAAACCGCCCTGTGGGCCAGTCACTGCCCACCAGGCCCCACCTCGAGCCCTGGGGATTGCAATTCAACATGGATTTGGGCAGCGACACACATCCCAACTGTGTCAATAACATTTACTGAGTGCTTGGTTTGCGCTGGGCACCATGCTGGATTCTTTACCGAGTGCTTGGTTTGCGCTGGGCACCATGCTGGATTCTTTACCGAGTGCTTGGTTTGCGCTGGGCACCATGCTGGATTCTTTGAGTGCTTGGTTTGCGCTGGGCACCATGCTGGATTCTTTACCGAGTGCTTGGTTTGCGCTGGGCACCATGCTGGATTCTTTGAGTGCTTGGTTTGCGCTGGGCACCATGCTGGATTCTTTGAGTGCTTGGTTTGCGCTGGGCACCATGCTGGGTTCTTTACCGAGCGCTTGGTTTGCGCTGGGCACCATGCTGGGTTCTTTACCGAGCGCTTGGTTTGCGCTGGGCACCATGCTGGGTTCTTTACATAGTTACTCATTGAATCTTCACAGTCGCTCTACGGGGTGGCTCCCATTTTTATAGAAGAGGAAATAGAAGTACAACGTAGTCAAACAAATTGCCCAAATTCACGTAGCTGCTGAGCGGCCATCAGGGATATGGACTCAGGCAGCTGGACTCCACTGCCAGTGTTAGGCCAGTTCGAGGTCCCTCCACTTTGTGTAATTATCTTGCTTGTGTTAACATTGCAGGTAGGCTTCGTGCAGTGCTGTGCGTACAGACATTATGCTAATATAACTCTGTAACACCTGACTGCAAAACCCAAAGAGGATGGGAGAGGAAGGTGGTTGCTTTTTTTTTCTTTTTTTTAAAGAGATGGGGTTTCTGGCCGGGTGCAGTGGCTGGCACCTGTAATCCCAGCACTTTGGGAGGCTGAGGCGGGCAGATCACGAGGTCAGGAGATCCAGACCTTCCTGGCTAACACGGTGAAACCCTGTCTCTACTAAAAATACAAAAAAATTAACTGGGCGTGGTGGCAGGTGCCTATAGTCCCAGCTACTCGGGAGGCTGAGGCAGGAGAATGGCATGAACCCGTGAGACGGAGCTTGCAGTGAGCCGAGATCTCACCACTGCACTCCAGTCTGGGCGACAGAGCGAGACTCTGCAAAAAAAAAAAAAAGAGAGAGAGAGAGAGATGGGGTCTTGCTCTATCACCCAGGCTGGAGTGCAGCCCCCACCTCAAACTTGGCTCACTGCAGCCTCAGCCTCAAACTTGGCTCACTGCAGCCCCAGCCTCTTGGGTTGATCCTCTTGCCTCATCCTGAGCAGCTGGAACTGCAGGCACATCTCACCACACCTGGCTAATTGAAAAAAAAGTTTTAGTGGAGACTGGTCTTACTGTGTCGCCTAGGCTGGTCTCGAACTCTTGTGCTCAAGCAATCCTCCTGCCTCAGCTTTCCAAAGTGCTGGGATTACAGGTGTGAGCCACCTCATCCTGAGGTGGTTGACTTTTGTAACGAACTTGCTTGTTATTTTGAAAAAATGGTTTTTGGCCAGGCGCAATCCCAGCACTTTGGGAGGCTGAGGTAGGAGGATCAAGACCAGCCCCGGCAACGAGGTGAGACAGTGTCTACAAAAAAAGTCAGAAATTAAGAAAAAATGGTTTTGGCCGGGCGTGGTGCTCACGCCTATAATCCCAGCACTTTGGGAGGCCAAGGCAGGTGGATCCCTTGAGGTCAGGAGTTCAAGACCAGCCTGGCCAACATGGCAGAAACCCTGTCTCTAGGAAAAATACAAAATGTAGCCAGGCGTGGTGGTGGGTACCTGTAATCCCAGCTCCTCGGGAAGCTGAGGCAGGAGAATCGCTTGACCCAGGAGGCAGAGGTTGCAGTGAGCTGAGATCGCCACTGCACTGCACCCTGGGTGACAGAGCAAGACTCTGTCTAAAAAAATGGTTTTGATTGTTTCTATCATAAATTATATATCATGCAATTATAAACAAGTTTATAGTCTGCTGAGGGAGATGGAAATCAGTGTTTAACATTATACAAAAGACGACCTGGGAGAACGCTCACACATGAATCAGATATGGGCCCCAGTGGTGGAGGTTTTCAGTGGAGTGGTGCTGGGCTGACCCTCCAGAGACCAGTGGGCCTCGGCCCGTTGTAAGCTGCAGGGGCACCTGCTCCAGGCCGACAAGAGCCTGTGCTGGGGCCATGTGGCCGGAAAGAGTGCCATGCTTTATCGGGAACCACAGCCAGCCCACAGGCTGGAGCAGAGAGCGATGCCCACGGAGGCCACAAACCTCCTGACTGTCCCTGGGTTTCACCCCCTCTCCGCCAGTCCATCCTGCAACATGCAACCACAGCGTGCTTTTCCCATTTCAGTGACTTACACTTTAAATTTTAATCTTTGTATCACAACATTCCAGGTCCTTTACAAATGCGATCATGCCTACTTTTCAGCCTCATCTCCAATTGTCCCCCAACTCCCAGTCACAAAACACATGCCATGTACCATAGATTGTAGGCCTGCAAATATATATATATGTATGTGTATATATATATATATATATATATTTGACAGAGTCTTGCTCTGTCACCCAGGCTGGAGTGCAGTGGTGCGATCTCAGCTCACTGCAACCTTCACCTCCCAGGTTCAAGCAATTCTCCCCCCTCACTCAGCCTCCTGAGTAGCTGGGATTACAGGTGTGTGCTACCATGCCCAGCTAATTTTTTTGTTTTTGGTAGAGACGAGGTTTCACCATGTTGGTCAGGCTAGTCTCAAACTCCTGACCTCAGGTGCTTCTCCTGCCTCAGTCTTCCAAAGTGCTGGGATTACAGGCGTGAGCCACCACGCCTGGCCCCACATAGTATTTTATTTAGTTTTCTATCTCTAGCATTGTATCACTTCCTAGGGTATCAAATGAACTCCTTATGTCACCTAGTGAATAAAAATGAGGGAAGAAATACTATAAGATGGAATGTAACTGATTGGGAAATGAGCTCTTCAGAAAATAATTGTTCTAGGTCCTTCTCTAGTCTTAAATCCATTTATTCAGCAAATATGGTGGAGCACAGTGAAAAAGAAGATAGTGTCTCAAAGCTCTGTGGATGTTGCTCATTTGGGAAACTCTAGGTTGCTCTGTTTGGCAGTGAGGGAGTGCCGTAGAAGTGGGGTTGACATGAGGTTCACATTCTAGATGGCTGTCTGCTGCTGTGGGGAAGAATGTGCAGATTTAGGGTATAATTCGGAAGTCCTTTGATGGGAGCTTGTGACTGCCAGTGGAAGCTCAGGAAGCGGATCTTAAGAGCTAGACCTGGGGCATCCACGTTGTGTGTGACATTTCCAGATCCTGTGGCTGGCAGGTTTTTGTTTGTTTGTTTGTTTTTTGAGATGGAGTCTCGCTTGGTCACCCAGGTTAGAGTGAAGTGGCACGATCTCGACTCACTGCAAGCTCCACCTCCCAGGTTCAAGCGATTCTCCTGCCTCAGCCTCCTGAGTAGCTGGGACTACAGGCGCCCACCACCATGCCCGGCTAACTTTTGTATTTTTAGTAGAGATGGGGTTTCACCACATTGGTGACGCTGGTCTCGAACTCCTGACCTTGTGATCTACCCGCCTTGGCCACTCACAGTGCTGGCATTACAGGCGTGAGCCACTGTGCCCGGCTGAGGCTGGCAGTTTTATTCCTCACATTCAACAAAGAGTAGGCAGCTCTTCTAGTGTCACCATTTCCTCAACTGACATAGTGTGACCTCCTGGTTAGGAAGGTGGGCTTTACCATCAGCCCATCTACCTGCCTGAGTGACCTTGGGCAAGCTAATTAGCCTTTCTGGCCTGCAGTCTCCTCATACACTTATGGCATGAGAATTAAGCGAATTACCAAATGGCCAGCACTGAGTTTGGTGCCTTGCTTGGAGCGGTCACTAAGTAAATGATAGCTGTCACAGACATCACCTTTCCTGCCTTCCTTTTCGTTCGTGTCAAGTGCTGACGAGTGGAAGTGAAGAAGGTCATAGTGACGTGTCTAACACCAGAGTGCAGGAAATGAGAAAGGCTTATTGGTTCTGCTCTTAATTTCTCTAAGACGAAGAGCTGAGTTATTGGCCTTTGTGTCTGAAGCAAGTAGAAAGATATAAAACTGTAAGCTGATTCATAGTAGTATTTGAGTTAAAATAGTGTCTGCAAAGCAGGCACCATATTGTGTATCTGTATTTTCTGTCTACAGGAAGACCATGGAATCAAAGCACAGAGTGCTAGTAGATGTCTACTCAGATGCTCCTTAACACAGGATTTGAGATTCTACTCTCGTGAGGACAGTAAGTGGAATCTTCTCTAAGTAACACCCACATACTGGAGCAAATGCAGATTATATGAACAGCTAAGTATCAACAGGATCTGCACTCCACCTTGCTGAAGATTGGCTTTTTTTTTTTTTTTAGACGGAGTCTCGCTCTGTTGCCCAGGCTGGAATGCAGTGGCACGATCTCAGCTCACTGCAGCCTCCACCTCCTGGGTTCAAGTGATTCTCCCACCTCAACCTCCTGGGTAGCTGGGACTAGAGGTGTGCGCCACCATGCCCAGCTAATTTTTTTCTGAGACGGAGTTTCACTGTTGTTGCCCAGGCTGGGTTTCAGTGGCGTAATGTCAACTCACTGCAACCTCCGCCTCTTGGGTTCAAGCAATTCTCCTGCCTCAGCCTCCTGAGTAGCAGGGATTTCAGGCACCCACCACAACGCCTAATTTTTTTGTTTGTTTGTATTTTTAGTAGAGACGGGGTTTCACCATTTTGGCCAGGCTGGTCTCAAACTCCTAACCTCAAATGATCCACCCACCTCAACCTCCTAAAGTGCTGGGATTACAGGCGTGAGCCACTGCACCCAGCCTCATTTTTGTATTTTTTGTAGAGATGAGGTTTTGCTATATTGGTCAGGCTGGTCTTGAACTCCTGACCTCAGGTGATCCACCCACCTCGACCTCCCTAAGTGCTGGGATTACAGGCTGAGCCACCATGCCTGGCCAAGATTGGCTTTTATGTTTAAGCTAAATTACAAACTAAAACGCAACAGAGGCATATCTCGGTAGATTTAGAGGCTTACTTTGCTGAGGTTGAAGACATGCCAGGGAAAAAGAGACACAAGTTACAGTAGGATGTGTGTCCTGTGCTTTTTTCCAAAGGGGGTTTTGGGAACTGTAGTATTTAAAGGGGAATGTGCAAGCAGGAGGGTTGGGAAAAAGGAAGGAGAAAGAGAGGGTAGGCAGTGAGGCTGTGGTTGCATTCCTGTGGGGCACTGGTCAGTGTGAATCTACTTTACATGTGAAAAGAAAGGAGTTGGGGGAAAGTCAATCATGCATTCTTCTCCAGCTCAGTGGATCTATATTTTGCATGAAATAAAGTAAGCATGTGAATTATAGCCATTGGTTTGGGAACAAAAGGAAGGCAGTCTCTCTCTCTCTCTCTCTCTCTCTCTCTCTCTCTCTCTCTCTCGTTCGAAGTTTTTGCCTGCCTCAGTTCCCAAGCCTACCTTTTCCCTTGGCATAGTGAGTTTGGGGTCCTGAGATTTTCCTTTCACAAAGGGAAATACATTTGAGATGTGGAATACTTGTCTTAATGTTTCTTTTCTCACCTGTCTTGTGTTCGTTAACCAAAATGAGTGACTGAGGCAATAATCTCAATCAATCTAGTTTACTAAGCCAGATCTGGAGGGCACCTTTGGGATAAACGTGGGTCACAGAGGCAGATGTGGTTACTGCCCCTGAGAGGTTTTCAGGAGGTCTCTTGTTTACTCATTTCCTTAAAGGGGGAGAGCACGTGGAAATTGGGGTGGGTGGGTGATAAGGAAAATGGTCACATTCTTGTGAGACTTCATTTAGTGCTAGTAAATCTATGTTTCAAATGAGATAAGGTAAAAGTCTTTAAGGGAAAAAAATGGACTTGGCCTGCGGCCGGTGGCACTCAAGGCCTGTATCAGCACCTTTGGGGAGGCCGAGGACGGGGGGGATCCGGGTCAGGAGATCGGAGACCATCCTGGCTAACACAGTGAAAACCTTCGTCTCTACTAAAGCAAAAACTAGCCAGGCGAGGTGGCGGCGCCCGTGCTCCCAGCTACTCGGGAGGCTGAGGGCCAGGAGAACGGCGTGACCCAGGCGAGGCAGAGCTTCCAGTGAGCTGAGATCCGGGCCATGTACTCCAGCTGGGCCCGACAGAGCGAGGACTCGGCGTCTCAAAAAAAAAAAAAAAATGGGGCAGTAACAGGAAGAATCTACATTATGCGACCCTCCCCCCCGTTCTGGGAGGTGGAGGACAATTGCTCTCTTTTTTTTTTTTTTTTTTTTTTTTTTGAGGGATGGCGGGAGTTTCTCTGTTGCTTGCCCAGGCTGCAGTGCCAGTGGTGCGTCTTGGGGCTCACCACAACTCCGCTTACCAGCGTTTCAAGCGTTCTCCTGCCTCAGCTCCCGGGAGTAGCTCGGATACAGGCATGCGCCACCACACCCGCTAATTTTGTATTTTTAGTAGGATGGAGTTTCTCATGTCATGGTCAGGCTGGTCTCGAACTCCCACCTCAGATGATCCACCTGCCTCAATTTCTCCCAAGTGTTGCGGATTGGCAGGCGAATGAGCCACCATACCTATGGCCCAATTGCTCTCGTTCTTATCTTTGTTCTGCCACCTGGGAAGATCAGCTTGTGTAAACAAAAATAAAATTCTACAGGTCCCCAACCATCTGGATGGACCTCTCCTCCTGGCAAGGTCATTCCAAAGTTAACCCTGAATAATTCTTTCTTTATTTTCTTTTTTTCTGCTTTTAAATCTGCTGTTACTTTCTTCTGAGATAAAAATCAGCTGTGTTGAAATGAAGAAAACTTCCCTCTGTATGCTCAAAATGGATAGGCAAGAATCAATTATTCATGAAGTTAATGTTGCTCATAACTTCGCCACGGTAATGTTAGGATTCAAATGCCTCCCCCACAGCTTACCAATGGATTTTCTTCATTATAGATGGAATTCAAGCACGACTTTACGTTCACATTGGAAAAACCATAAAAGAGCCTCATTGCATAAAGTCACATCCGTAGAGAACAAATGATAGAACACAACAAGAGCTGTCGAGTGCATTCCCGTTCATTACAATGCATCTCAAACTATGACCACTGTCTCCCGGCTACCCAGAGCAAGCCACCTTCAATGCCTAACCCAAAATCAGCCACCTGGTACACAGACCAGATATCTGCCAACTGGAAGCCAATCAGTAGCCCTCGTATGCAAGAAATACCACCCCTCCCTTCACCATCTGTCTCTGCTAATTCGCGAACAACCAACAAGCCCCATTGACATATTGTAGGAATGCTCCCCTGATATAATTTATACAATGCTGTCCACTGGAAAAAGATTGGCTAGCACTCCATTAATGTAGATACGCACAAACGTTCTCTCTTTCTTTGATCATTCTTAATGTATCAAATATATGTAATTCAAAAACGGGATAAATTACAAAGTCTTACAATGACTTGATTTAATTATGACTGTAATCCCTAGCAGAATAACCAGGTACGCAGTCTCGAGAGACAGGTAGCGGTTCAATTGGGCAAGGTCATTCGATTCTGAAAGCAACAAAAAATGGCACCACCAGCCAAAATATTGTACGACCATGGAGAACTCTACTATATTATAACCTAAAAGAGACTTTGCACAGAAAAAAGACATCTACTCGCATGAGAAGCTGTTGACGGACAAAACTATCAGAATGTTGAGAACATTTTTGCATCTACATCATCTGACAGGAGCTAATATCAAATCTACAAAGACTCTCAACAACAAAATATCAAGGCCCACACCGGTCAAAAGTGGCAAGGATACAATATGAACCAGAGAAACCACACTTCAAAAGAATGAATGTTCTATGTTCAGTCTACATAACATGAACTAAAATGTCTCATCATCACTTGCCTATTCATGAAAGAAGCGCAACTCACCCTCAACCAAATAGACGAATATCCATCTCCTTCCAGTTTGTACGAAATGGCCATTCATTAACCCGTCCTGGAAACGAACAGTAAATAGCTGGAAAACCTCAGAGGACTAGTAGAGAGAAAGATGACAGGTCTATTTACACTGTGGGTGAGCGCATGTACATACTAGTTCCCTCACCCATTAGTCGAAGACAGAATGTGTTAGAGCAGATTGCCATCCAAAATTAGTGTGAGGACACTAGATCAATGAATCTCGCAAATCATCTGAACCCAGCTCTATCCCATTACAATGGACCCAGACTACTATACTAAGGAATTAATAAAAATCGTAAACATAATCTTATCCTCAAGAACACTATGGCACATCACCTTTATGTGTTATTTATTGTGGACACTTTCACAATAGCAAAGACTTGAAACAACCCAAATGTCCATCAATGTGGATTTAGACTGGTTAAGAAAATGTGGCACATATACACCATGGAATACTATTCAGCCATAAAAAAGGATCAGTTCATGTCATTGGAGGGACATGGATGAAGCTGGAAACCATCATTCTCAGCACATATCGCAAGGACAAAAAAACAAACACTGCATGTTCTCACTCATAGGTGGGAATTGAACAAGGAGAACACTTAGACACAGGAAGGGGAATATCACACACCAGGGCCTGTCATGGGGTGGGGGGAAGGGTGAACGATAGCATGAGGAGATATACCTAATGTAAATGATGAGTTAATGGCTGTAGCAAACCAACATGGCACATGTATACATATGTAACAAACCTGCACGTTGTGCACAGGTACCCTAGAACTTAAAGTATAATAAAAAAAAAATCACTGTTTGGATCTAACTGGTTTATTGTTGTTGTTTTCGTTGTTTTATAATCCAGTAAGTTTGTATTTATATCTCATGGCTAGAGTTCTGAAGTAAAAGCTATAGGATTTTTTTTGTATGATGAGTGTGTTGTGTATTTTTGGCCACAAGATACCAAATTGGTTTACAGGTAAAGAGTACTCGTAAATTAAATAGTAAGCCCAAATGCTTCTCAAGTTCACATGACTTAAGTAAAATCTTTAATTGATAAGTTGGTTTTAAAATTGTTGGTAAAGTAATATTAGTAATGGAGGAACTGGCAACATTTTTGTTTGCATTTATTGATCAAGTGGTTTCATACTTAACCCTGCAAAATACTATAAGGAGTCAAAATTTGCTGTAAGGGTTGTAAAACTCTAAATCAAGCCTAAAATAGAATGATTGTTGCTTGTGTAATTTTTGAAGACATTTAACATTGTAGTTTTAATGAAAACAGCCAAATCTCAAGTTACTAGTAAAATGCCTATGTACTTAACCTTAACTTTATTGCTTAGGTAAATGCCTGCAATTCACAGGCTATACAGATGGTTTACAGGGAAATAACTTTAAATGATGACTATCACAGTTTTCATAAGTAATCTAGATAAACTATTAAATAAATTAATCAGGTAAATGTAACAGAACGAATGCTTGTAAACAAACTTGTCATAATTTATAATTTAAAGTTATATTAAATAATAAATATTAATTAAATGTCTGGGATTTCCAATTTAAAAATTATAGGAGAACATTAAAAAATGTGTTCTTATTAGATGGTGAATAATTTTTGTCTACTTCAAAGGTTATCTAAAAGTTACATATAAAACCATGTAGGCTGGGCGTGGTGGCTCATGCCTGTAGTTCCAGCACTCTGGGAGGCCAAGGCAGGCAGATCACTTGAGAGTAGGAGTTTGAGACCAGCCTGGGCAGCATAGTAAAATCCCATCTGTAGAAAAATACAAAAATTAGCTGGGCGTGGTGGTGCACACCTGTAGTCCCAACTGCTTGGGAGGCTGAGGCAGGAGAATCACTTGAACCTGGGAGACAGAAGTTGTAGTGAGCTGAGATTGAACCACTGCACTCCAGCCTGGGCAGCAGAGCAAAACTCCATCTCAAAAATAAATAAATAAAACAAAACAAGGTAAAAGGAACCAAGAAATAGGAGAGTTGTAAAGAAAGTTATAGGTATAAAGATGATTTTTTTGGTAAGAAGATAAAAGAAAAGTAAGTTTTTATGAGAAAGAATCTTATATGGTGAATTTTTGTCCTAAAATGAAATGGTTGTTCAAGAAAGAGGGATATTTAAGACAAACCAGAAAGCTCAAGCATGTTGTGAATGGTCTACGTAAGTAGCAATACAGTTAGTAAAAAAAAGGAAAATTTTAAAGTTATATAACTAAATTGACTATAATTAAAAGAAATTATAATAGTCTTTATAGATATTGGACTCATTGAAATACACTTGTACAGAACTAAAGAATTGGTTAGAACAAGATTTTTTGAAAATACTGAATTACTCTTAATGCAAGAAGTCCTTAAGTTTTAAATTCTATAATCTGTTTCTCTTTGAAACATTCTTCGGATTGATGTCTCAGAAGCACAACTTCTACTGTACCCTGCTGCTTCAGCTCTTTTGAGAAGGCCTGGGATAGTAACTCTCTCCTTCTCCTTTTATTGGCTACTTTACCTTTTGTTGGCTTTTTAAAAATTAATAATCTAAGGTAAGGGAGAGAA
>NW_016823619.1:1243616-1261881 GCF_001698545.2 Rhinopithecus bieti
AATAGGGCCGGGCGCGGTGGCTCAAGCCTGTAATCCCAGCACTTTGGGAGGCCGAGACGGGGGGATCACGAGGTCAGGAGATCAAGACCATCCTGGCTAACACGGTGAAACCCCATCTCTACTAAAAAAATACAAAAATCTAGCTGGGCGAGGTGGCGGGTGCCTGTAGTCCCAGCTACTCGGGAGGCTGAGGCAGGAGAATGGTGTAAACCCGGGAGGTGGACCTTGCAGTGAGCTGAAATCTGGCCACTGCACTCCAGCCTGGGTGACAGAGCAAGACTCCGTCTCAAAAAAAAAAAAAAGAAATAAAATGAAAACTGATGGGCTGAGGCAGGAGAATTGCTTGAACCCAGGAGGCAGAGAGGTTGCAGTGAGCCAAGATCGTACCATTGTGCTCCAGTCTGGGTAACAAGAGCAAAACTGTCTCAAAAAAAAAAAAAAAGAATAACGTATTTTTAGATAAAGTTCTAGCAAAGCCAACTTAAAAAGAGCCTTTATAGTCAATTGGTTCTTGCTGCACTTTATGCAAATAATCAGGCCAAGTGTAATAAGACTAAGACATATTTTTCCACAGAAATTGGTCTTTCTATAATGTCTGTTAGAAGAGGAGAGCTAGAGAGAAATTGAGTCAAATGAAAAGTATAACACTTGTTACTGATGACAGTCGTGACTTCTGTTTTTGAGTGCAGATTGAATCACGAATTATCTCTGGGCTGCAAGAATCCTCTAAACAACACCAGGCTATAATTTTTCTCCATATTTATAGTTGGTGCCCCAGCAGAATAGGTTCATTTTTCTGTTCTAACACACAAATACCCTTTGATTGTCAAATTATTAATGTTATTTATCTCTTCTTGTTTTACCTCCAAGGAAGCCAGAATCATGGAATTCTGGAGAGATATGGTACTGGCCCTTGGGCATTCCACTGTGCCTGCCTGGTTTTCATGGCCAATGCCCCGCTGCTAAGACTATACAAGCACCCTCTCTCTAGGACCAGGGACTTTAGCAGAATAGCTGGGTGCCTGAGATTGTAAGGGCTGGTTTTGTTTGTGTTTGTTTGTTTGTTTGTTTTGTTTTAATGGAGTTTTGCTCTTGTTGCCCAGGCTGGAATGCAGTGGCCTGATTTTGGCTCACCTCTGCCTCCTAGTTTCAAGCGTTTCTCCTGCCTCAGCCTCCCGAGTAGCTGGGATTGCAGGTGCCCGCCACCACACCTGGCTAATTTTTGTTTTTTGAGTGGAGACGAGGTTTTACCATGTTGGCCAGCCTGGTCTGGAATTCCTGACCTTGTGATCTGCCCACCTTGGCCTCCCAAAGTGTTGGGATTACAGGTGTGAGCCACCGCGCCCAGCCTGTAAGGGCTGGTTTTGAGGGAGAGAATTAGTTCAGACCGGCCAGCCGTGGTGGCTCACACCTGTAATCCCAGCACTTTGGGAGGCTGAGGTGGGTGGATCACAATGTCAGGAGTTTGAGACCAGCCTGGCCAACATGGTGAAACCCTGTCTCTGCCAAAAATACAAAAATTAGCCAGGCGTGGTGGAAGGGCGCCTGCAATCCCAGCTACTCGGGAGGCTGAGGTAGGAGAATCGCTTGAACCCTGGAGGCAGAGGTTGCAGTGAGCTGAGATCGTGCCCCTACACTCCAGCCTGGGGGACCAGAGTGAGACTTCATCTCAAAAAAATAAAATAAAATAAAAATTAAAAGTTTATCAGCTGTTATAGGACAGATTACTAAAGGACCATAAAAGCATTGCAGCACAACAAAAGTCTCTAAAAATCCTCAGCTTAACAGGTTTTATCAATGCTTATGTTCTGTATAGCTGGTTACTGCAAGTCTATAACTAAAACCAAGACTGCAGTAGTTCGGTCAGGTTTGTACCTGCGCCCTTGGCTTTTGTTGGCTTTTACTTAAGTTTTAAGGGTTAATGAATGCTTGTCTGTGTCCATTCCCATTTGGCCTAGAACATTTTAATTGGCTACAAGTCTTTTGACTCTAAGTCTCTTGGCCATAGGGTGTCCTATCAAGAGACAGGACAGATCCAGGGCAGGCCGCCATGTCACCCTGGCAATGCTATGGAACAAAATAGAAGCTCGGTGGCCACTGGTGTTGCCTCTGACAAATGTTGGCCACAAGGGGAGGATGTAAACCAAAAATAAAATTCTAAGACCCCCCCCAACCATCCGAATGCACCACTCCTCCTTGGCCAAGGGCATTCCAAACTTAACCTGAAGACTAGTTCAGGACATGATGGAAAGAGGGAGACGGACATGCCTCATGATACCCTCCTCCCTTTTTGAATCACAGATGGAGCGGGGTTAAGTCTGGTAAGAAGCATTTACCATCGATTCTCTCTGAAGCCTGCTACCCGGAGGCCTCATCTGCACGTGGTGATCAAGGTTTTCTTGGTCTCCACAACCTGTGGTAACCCATACATTCCTTTTATTTATTTATTTATTTATTTATNGGACATGCCTCATGATACCCTCCTCCCTTTTTGAATCACAGATGGAGCGGGGTTAAGTCTGGTAAGAAGCATTTACCATCGATTCTCTCTGAAGCCTGCTACCCGGAGGCCTCATCTGCACGTGGTGATCAAGGTTTTCTTGGTCTCCACAACCTGTGGTAACCCATACATTCCTTTTTATTTATTTATTTATTTATTTATTTATTTATTTATTTATTTATTTATTGAGACGGAGTCTCGGCTCACTGCAAGCTCTGCCTCCCGGGTTCACGCCATTCTCCTGCCTCAGCCTCCTGAGTAGGTGGGACTACAGGCACCCGCCACCATGCCCAGCTAATTTTTTGTATTTTTAGTAGAGACGGGGTTTTACTGTGTTAGCCAGGATGGTCTCCATCTCATGACCTCGTGATCCGCCCACCTTGGCCTCCCAAAGTGCTGGGATTACAGGCGTGAGCCACTGTGCCTGGTCTTTTCTATTGATAATAACTCTTTCAACTAACTGCCAATCAGAGACTTTTGAATCAGACTGTGACTTTGAAGATGCCATACTGTCCCACCTTCTTGTCCCCCCTTTCCAGATGAACCAATGTACATCTTAGATGTATTGATTGATGTCTCATGTCTCCTTAAAATGTATAAAACCGACTTGTACCCTGACCACCTTGGCCACATGTCCTCAGGCTCTCCTGGGGCTGTGTCATGGGCCATTGGTCACTCATATTTGGCCCAGGATAAATCTCTCCAAGTATTTTACTGAGTTGACTCTTTTTGTCCACACTTGTAATCTACTTTATCAGTGTGAAGTTGAACAGTCTTTCGTTTTAGACCTTAGTTTTTATGAGCTGCACTTGTAACCGCCCAACAGGTACTCCTTGCCTGCTGCTCAGACAGAGCTGATTTATTAAGATAGGGAATTGCAATGGAGAGAGAGTTTAATTCATGCAGAGCCAGCTGTATGGGAGACCAGTTTTTGTTTGTTTGTTTTGTCTTTTTTGAGATGGAGTTTTGGTCTTGTTCCTCAGGCTGGAGTGCAATGGCGCAATCTCGGCTCACCACAACCTCCCCTTCCCGGGTTCAAGAGATTCTCCTGCCTCAGCCCCTGAGTAGCTGGGATTACAGGCATGTGTCACCATGCCTGGCTAAGTTTGTATTTTTAGTAGAGACGGAGTTTCTTCATGTTGATCAGGCTGGTCTCGAACTCCTGACCTCAGGTGATCTGCCTGCCTCAGCCTCCCACAGTGCTGGGATTACAGGCATGAGCCACCACGCCCGGCCCAGAGTTTTATTAGTGCTCAAATCAGTGTCCCCCAAAATTTGAGGATTGGAGTTTTAAGGATCATTTAGTGGGTGGGGGGGTTGAGAAGTGGGGAGCGCTGATAGGTAGGATTGGAGATGAAATCGGGCAGTCGAAGCTGTCTTCTTGTGCTGAGTCAGTTCCTGAGTGGGGGCCACAAGACCAGATGAGCCAATTTATCCATCCAGGTTACACCAGCCGACCCATTGAGTACAGGGACTGAAAATGTCTCAGGCACCAATCTTAGGTTTTACAACAGTGATGTTATCCATAGGAGTAATTGGGGAGGTTTAGAATCTTGTGGCCTTTAGCTGCAGGACTCCTAAACCGTAATTTCTGATCTCATGGCTAATTTGTTAGTCCTCCAAAGGCCATCTAGTCCCCAGCAAGAAGGGGGTTTGCATCATTCTCAGCAAACTATCACAAGAACAGAAAACCAAACACCACATGTTCTCACTCATAAGTGGGAGTTGAATAATGAGAACACATGGATACAGGGAGGGGAACATCACACATAGGGCCTGTCGAGGGGTGGGGGGATAGGAGAGGGAGAGCATTAGGAGAAATACCTAATGTAGATGATGGGTTGATGGGTGCAGCAAACCACCATGGCACATGTATACCTATGTAACAAACCTTCACGTTCTGCACATGTACCCCGAATTTAAAGTATAATAATAAAAAACAGAAAAAGAAGGGGTTCATTTTGGGAAAGGGCTGTTACCTTTCTTTCAAAGTTAAACTATCCAACAACCAGGAATGGACAAGGACAGCTTGGAGGTTACAAGCAAGATGGAGTCAGGTCAGATCTCTTTCACTGTCATAATTTTCTCAGTTCTAATTCTTGCAGAGGTGGTTTCAGACTTAAACTGCAGATCTAAAGTTACAATTGCCATGTCTTTGTTTAAAGGAGGACACACATCTTGAAAGGTTTCCAGGCCAGCAAAACATTTACGCCTGGGAGACTTGTGGCGGCCGAGGTGCCCGGCCCTGCCTTCACGGGGGCCTGGCTGGCAGGAGCCTTGCAGCTTGGGAAGCAACAGCTGTGCATTTGGAAGAGGGTGTTGGGTGACTCGGCTTGTAACCACCCAAGGGGTTCACCTTGCCCGCTGCCTAGACAGAGCTGATCAAGATAGGGGAATTGCAATAGAGAAAGAGTAATTCACGCAGAGCTGGCTGTGCAGGAGACTAGAGTTTTATTATTACTCAAATCGGTCTCCTCAAGCATTGAAGCATTCAGGGATCAGAGTTTTCAAGGGTAACTTGGGTTGGGGTAAACCAGTGAGCCAGGAGTGCTGATTGGTCAGAGATGAAATCATAGGGAGTCAAAGCTGTCTTCTTGCCCCCATCAGTTCCTGGGTGAGGAGCCACAAGGTCAGATGAGCCAGTTTATTGATCTGGGTGGTGCCAGCTGATCCATGAAGTTCAGGGTCTGCAAAATATCTCAAACACTGATCTTAGGAGCAGTTTAGGGAGGGTCAGAATATTGTAGCCTCCAGCTGCATGACTTCTAAACCATAATTTGTAATCTCGTGGCTAACATCAGCCCTACAAAGGCAATCAAGTTCCCAGACAAGAAGAAGGCCTGCTTTGGGAAAGGATTGTTAACTCTGTGTTTATAAACTATAAACTAAGTTTCTCCCAAAGTTAGTTCAGCCTACTGCCAGGAAGGAACAAGCACATCTTGGAGGTTAGAAGCAAGGTGCTGTGGGTTAAGTTACATCTCTTTCACTGTCTTAGTCATAATTTTGGAAAGGCGGTTTCAGGCTTTCCGGCCCAACTTTCCCTTTGGCTGAAGGAGTTCGGGGTCCTGAGATTTTTTGATTTTCCCTTACGTGTTGTATAAAAATAGTCTCTCAACGTTGAGTCCTGCCTACCTTACTGCTTGTTTTTATCAAAAGACGACATATGGGAATATAATCGGTTAAGTGTAAAGCCTTATTCAAATGTAAAGCTCTTCCCAAGATCTGCTCTCCCTTTTTATCTTCCCCGACTGTCGGTCCGGTCCCGCGGGAATCCAGGGCGGGTTGGGGCGAGACGAGAGCCCCTGCACCCCAAGTCACGGTACTGCACCTGACCCTTGGGGAGACCAACGACCGCTCGGTCCTCTGCTGCTCCTGCCTGGCGGTTGCTAGGAGCCCGGGAAGCGCAGGCGCATTGGGAGGGGCCGCGGACCCGCCGAGCAGCGACCACTCGGCCTTCCCCTGCTCCTGCCTGCCAGGTGTTAAAAATGCCGGGAATGCGCAGGCGCACTGTGAGAGACCGCAGGGCACGCTGGGCAGGGCCGCTCGGCCCTCTGCTGCTCCTGCCTGCCGGTTGCTAGGCGTTGGGACGCGCCTCCCGAAGTGTGCGCGGCTACAGGTGGCCTCCTTGGGGTGGGCCGCGCCTGGCCGGGGCCGAGGACACCGCGGCTGCCCTGGGCCTAGGACACCGCGGCTGCCCGGGGCCTGCGAGAAGCAATGGAACCCGGAAAGGTCGGTGGGGCGCTGGGTCTGGGCGAGGGGTGGTGGAGCTTCGCGGACTCCGCCGAGCGTCGCTAGCAGCGCCGCCGCCGCCCTCCCTCTGCGCAGCGGTTCGCTCGACCGGGCCGGGGCTTCCCGGAGGAGCCGGGGTGCCACCGAGGCAGGAAGGCATATGGAGGCGCAGCTGTCCGTTGGCGCGAGGGCTGGCCGGTCTCCGGGCTCCCGGCGTTCGGGAGAGGCGGTGTGTGCAGCCTCAGCCCTGCGGTCGCCGCCGCGGCCGGTCTCTCGCGCCCAGCCTGGGGGCGGCCTCGGCCCCTGCTGCGGGGCCGGGGTGGCGGAGGAGCCACGTTTAAAATTTTATTCAATTTTAGCTGATTTAAGTTTAAATATGACTTGTCACAGTTTAAGAGGTTGAGAGTGCAGCCTGGGTGCCTGAGTTTGAATTCCGGCTTTTGTTTTTACTTGTATGACCTTGGCAAAATTACTTAACAGCTCTTGTTTCCTAGTTCATTCAGTGGGCACAATAATAACGGCAGCATTATAGGGTGTTTAAGAAGATTAAGTGAGATACTATGTGTAAAAGTGCATAGACCAAACCAATGCCTGCTTTCATTAACACTCAATAAATGTTAGATATTACTGTATTATTCTGTTGTCTATTGATTCCCCACCAAAAGATGAATAATTTAGTTTGCATACATTTTCTTCTACTTTCACTCCTATTATTTTTCCCCTATCACTTACCTTTATGTGTTGAATAATATTCCTTAATTTGTATTTTCTGTTACATCAACCTTAGGGTGTTTTGTTGTTGTTGTTGTTGTTGTTTTTGAGACGGAGTCTCACTCTGTCACCAGCCTGGGGTGCAGTGGCGCGAACTTGGCTCACTGCAACCTCCGCCTCCAGGGTTCAAGCGATTCTCCTGCCTCAGCCTCCTGAGTAGCTGGGATTACAGGCGTGCGCCAGCACGCCCAGCTAATTTTTTGTATTTTTAGTAGAGATGAGGTTTCACCATGTTGGCCAGGATGGTCTCGATCTCCTGACTTCGGTTTTGTTTTTGTTTTTTTTTTTAAAGATAATTCCCCTCTGTCGCCCAGGCTGGAGTACAGTAGCCGGATCTCTGCTTACTGCAACCTCCAACTCCCGGGTTCTAGCGATTTTCCTGCCTCAGCCTCCCGAGTAGCTGGGATTACAAACATGCGCCACCATGCCTGGCTAATTTTTGTATTTTTAGTAGAGATGGGCTTTCTCCATGTTGGTCAGGCTGGTCTCGAACTCCCGACCTCAGGTGATGCGCTTGCCTTGGCCTCCCAAAGTGCTGGGATTACAGGCGTGAGCCACCACGCCCAGCCAACCTTAGATAATATTTTTTAACTTTCCCCTAGTTAAGATTAGGAAGCTACTGCCCTACACTCTCCATTTCTCCCAAAACCCAGTAATTTCCTGACCCTGTCTGGTGTCAGGGTCAAAGGGGTCATCTTTTCTTATATTCAGTTAATGTACCACAATGGTTTTTGCTTCATATTTGGACCATGTCTTTCTTAAATGGCCCTATTTGCCTTTTTTTTTTCTTTTTGGCAAAAAAGAACATATGCTGTTTAAAATTTTAAACCCTAGGATGTCTTCTAGCTTATTAATGTCATATTATCTGTTTAATGAAATCCTCTTAAAAGAAATTCTTCCAAGAGCTCACTGACTTTATGTCCTCATCAGGACAAACTGTTTTCTAGACCTGCACAGAGCTATGACCTGGGAGTTCTATCTCATTGTGCTTCCGGGTTAGGCCTACTGTTTCTTGGATCAAGTGTCTTCCTCTTTTTTGAAATCTCCCTGCTTTTTCCAATGGAGTATATCCTCACATACCTTTTTCTTTTCTTTTTTTTGAGACAGAGTCTTGCTGTTTCACCCAGGCTGGAGTGCAGTGGCGAGCTCACGGCTCACTGCAGCCTCCACGTCTCAGGCTCAAGCGGCGTTCTTGCCTCGGCCTCCCAAAGTGCTGGGACTACAGGTGTGAGCCACCATGCCTGGCCTATCGCATACCTTTTTAGACAAGAGTATATGTGGGAAGAAAACTGTATGCCCTAAGAATATCCTTATTATGCTGATAGATTGTTTAAGAGTTTGGCTCAGCATAGAATTCTAAGAGCAAAATAATTTCCCAGAACTTTGAAGATGGTATGCTTTTTGTCTTCTAGCAGTGTGTTTGACTGATGAGATATCTTTGTAACATTTTCTTTCTCTCCGGAAGATTTAGGATCTTTATCTGTGATGTTCTGAATATGGATGTAGTTTGTTATAGATCTTTTTCCATTTGTTATTTTTGACATTTGACCATCACTTGGGGTTTTATTCTGATACATATTTAATGAATAAACTTCTTTTTTTTTTGAAACAGTCTCGCTCTGTTGCCCACGCTGGAGTGCAATGGCATGATCTCAGCTCACTGCAACCTCCACCTCCCAGGTTCAAGTGATCCTCCTGTCTCAGCCTCCCAGGTAGCTGGGATTACAGATGTGTGCCATCACGCCCAGCTAATTTTTGTATTTTTAGCAGAGACAGGATTTCATCATGTTGGCCAGGCTGGTCTTGATCCACCTGCCTCGGCCTCTCAAAGTGCTGGGATTATAGGCATGAGCCACTGTGCCCGGCCAGTAAATAAACATTTTTAAAGTAGCAAAAGCAACAGAACCTCAGAGCTGGATATTTCATGGCAACTAATCAATTCCTGTAATAGGTTCTCAATTGCAAATCGGTCTTTAACTTTTTAGAAAGTTAACCCATGGGTCATTATAATCTAATTATGTATTTATTATGCTGTGATAGAGAATTAATTAGTATAGTCTATTTCATAAGGTAAGGGGAAGGATAAAGTTTTCATGAGACTATTGGAATACAATTGTATTGGATTATTTTGGTATTAGAGTTTTTTTTGTTTTGTTTTTTGTTTGTTTTTTTTTTGAAACGAAGTCTCGCTCTTGTCCCCCAGGCTGGAGTGCAGTGGCGTGATCTCAGCTCACTCCAATCTCCGCCTCCTGGGTTCAAGCAATTCTCCTGCCTCAGCCTCGCAAGTAGCTGAGATTACTACAGGCACGTGCCACTATGCTGGGCTAATTTTTTTTGTATTTTTAGTAGAGACGGTTTCACCATGTTGGCTAGGCTTGTCTGGAACTCTTGACCTCAGGTGATTCGCCTGCCTCAGTCTCCCAAAGTGCTGGGATGACAGGCGTGACCCACCCTGCCCAGCTGGTATCATAGCTTTTAGTGCACACCAAGCTTTTCCTTCAGTTTGTTTCATTGTACTTAGCTGCTCACATAATTGATATCATGAATATAAATAGTTTTATGTTCTTTATTTGTACTGAGATCATACCAAGTTTCAGTATGTCGAGCTGTTGAAAAAAACTTAATGGTGTCTTTGCAGGCTTTATACCTGCCTGCATGGTGACAATTTTCTTTAATATTAGCTCTTAAAAAACTCTTTATCTTACTTACAATGCATATGACTATTAATTTTTATGGTCAATGAAAATTTTAGAAATTTCTAAGTTTTTTTGTTACATACCAAACAATTGATAGGTAATGTGTGAGTTTATTGTTATGAAATTTATTTATCATAGCTTGAAAAATGTAAACATGTATGTTTGTGTTTTAGGTTATTCTTAGTTTAAAATAAATTTCTACCCTTTTTATTTTGATGTGAGATATGTACTAGTGATGTGAACTGTTTAGGTACAGTGCAATGCCGTTTCATTCTGTTTTTAGAAAGGCTGAATGTTTTAGAGTAGATAGGGTGGGATTTCCAAGGCTGGTCCTCACTAATCCGCTTGTGGGGTTCCTCCTGAGAACCGCAGAAACTCTGGCGTGAACTCTCCATTCAAAGCCCTGTGCTGATTCTTGACGAAAGTTTAACACAGCTCCTAGCAGCCTAAGGCTCAACTCTGGGACAGCCCAGCTCAGGGTTGTCTGGAAGAGCTCAGGGCTATCAGAATAATTTACTGTTTTAGCCAACAACTGAGGATAAGTCCCTGACATCCTTTTTAAAGAGAGTTTAAAAGGGCTTAAATTATGAATCCTTCTCTGTCCCTTTGAGATGTCTCTAAATCTGCAATTCAGGAGTGTCTTTGAAAAGAGCAGAAAGGACAGGAGGGCCTCTGTTCCGGTCTCTCTGGGAAGACAGAATCCTAACTGCTGTAATTATATCAGCTAGCAGACACAGCGAGCCTAATCTCAGTTACACTGACCAGCCTTTGTAATTTTTCACTTGAGCTCCCCTAGTCCAGGTTCTCCCCTAAAACACTCGCTCACCTCAGTGCAAACAGAAATGGAGCTCAGCTGTTTCCTGTCCTGCCTGCAGTTACAGAATGAAATCTGTTTCACCACTCCAACGTCTGGCATCCCGTTACCCACACTTCTCATCTGTCGTCAGCCAAGTCTAGAAAGGAATCAGCCTGAGGTCAGCTCTGTCTACAAAGTAGACTCAGCGCAGTCTGCATTTTAGGCATCTGCCGCTTTGACATAGCAGCTCGCAAATGGGACTTGAATCTGCAAATACATGCATACCGAAAACACGGGTGCTCCCTGCAGCCACATTTGTCACACAGAGTACGGAGTGTTAGAAACAGTCGGCGTGGTCACCAGCCAGGGCCTAGGTGAGTGAATTACGGTGACTGTAGGGAATAACCTTGAATTCAGCGATGGAAACTGATCATCCTAGTTTTCTTAGTTTCCGTTTTCTTGGGAGCACTTTTCCTACCAGGGAGCGTCAGTTACACAGTCAGGTAATAGAATGAAGACCTGGATAGACTGCATTTCATAATTTGGCCCTAAGTAATTTGATAACTTAAAAATTAAAGTGTAAAGAATTTTGAAAAAAACGAGGACAGCAAAAGGTAAATTGTGTCTCAGTCCTAAAGGTGGGAGCCAGCCTTGCACTCTGGGTCTTTTAGCGTGGGCCCTAGGTTGGTGCGTTGCCATACCCGGTGAGTGGAGCACACTGCTCTGGCCATTAGTGGCCCTGCTCATTCCAGTCTGTAAGTCTGAGAATTCACGTTGGTGTCGTTAACCTAAAGAAAATTCAGGCAAAATTAATTATAGAGACTATCAGGGCCACAGCCTGGGAAATACTGGCAGGTGCTCCAGAGAACAGAGGAGAGGCTCGAGTGTTTAAGAGAAAAGGGCAAATCAGCAGAGGGGAGGATTACAAAATACTTTGTCAAGAATTCCCATTGGTTTACAGAAGTGACATTGATTATTGATGATTGATTGGTTATACATCACTGAACTGTAGGTTATGAGTTCTGGTGTCCAGTGTATGACATCGGTAGGTTAATTTATGGCTATTGGCCAGGTGTGGCGGCTCATGTCTCTAATCCTGGTACTTTGGGAGGCTGAGGTGGGAGGACTGTTTGAGGATAGGAGTTCAAGGCCAGCTTGGGCAACATAGCAAGACCCTATCTCTGAAGAAAAAAAAAAAAAAGCCTGGGCATTGTGTGCTATTCTGTGGCCCCAGCTGCTCAGGAGGCTGAGGTGGGAGGATTGCTTGAGCACAGGAGGTCGAGGCTGTAGTGAGCTATGATAGCACCACTGCAATCCAGCCTGGGTGGCAGAATGAGACCCTTTCTCTAATAAGAATAATAGTAATATGGCTGTTGGTGGTGATGCTGAGTCAAGAGGTCATAAAGCAGGCGGCTTATTTAGCTCCGGGTGTGGGTGGGAGCCGGACGTCCTTAGCTCTGGGTGTGGGGGGGGGAGCAGGACGTCCTTAGCTCCGGGTGTGGAGGGGGGAGCAGGACGTCCTTAGCTCCGGGTGTGGGGGGGGAGCGGGACGTCCTTAGCTCTGGGTGTGGGGGTGGTAGTGGGACGTCCTTAGCTCTGGGTGTGGGGGGTAGTGGGACGTCCTTAGCTGGGGTGTGTGAGGGGGAGCGGGACGTCCTTAGCTCTGGGTTGGGGCAGTGGGAGCCGAGGGGACGTCCTTAGCTCCGGGTGTGGGGGGGGAAGCGGGACGTCCTTAGCTCCGGGTGTGGGGGGGGAAGGGGGACGTCCTTAGCTCCGGGTGTTGGGGAGGGAGTGGGACGTCCTTAGCTCCGGGTGTTGGAGGGGGAAGCGGGACGTCCTTAGCTCCGGGTGTTGGGGGGGAGCGGGACGTCCTTAGCTCCGGGTGTTGGTGGGGGAAGCGGGACGTCCTTAGCTCCGGGTGTTGGGGGGGGAGCGGGACGTCCTTAGCTCCGGGTGGTGGTGGGGGGAGCGGGACGTTGTTAGCTCCGGGTGTGGCAGGGAGTGAGACGTGACCACTGTCACATTTCAGTGACTCTGGATCTAAACATTTAAAGGAGCTCACATTCCTCAGATTAGTTTCTTTTCTTTCTCAGTGTCATGCAGGAAACAGGATGACGATGTATGTGGACGTCAGTGCTATACCACTGGGTTCATGTAGGTGAATGTCATAGGGCTGGGCCACCGTGTCTTCGTCGTGTGGGGACTCAGGCTGGATGGTGCCTTTGCTGCTTTGCACAGAGCTAGTGGTCATCCTGAAGGTCCAGAATGGATTTATGGTGGTGGCACTGGAAGGAAGAATGGATTTAGAAACATGTTAGAAGCAGAAATAGTGGCATCTGGTGACGCTTTCATCGGTTTATTATTTAATACAGATGGAGTCTCGCTGTGTCACCTGGGCTGGAGTGCAGTGGTGTTATCACAGCTCACTGCAGCCTTGACCTCCTGGGCTCCAGTGATCCTCCCATCTTAGCCTCCTGAGTAGCTGGGACTACAGTTGAACCACCGTGCTTGGCTGAATGTTCTTTTTTTAATAGAGATGGGGTCTTGCTGTGTTGCCCTGGCTGGTCTTGAACTCCTGGGCTCAAGTAATCTTCCTACCTCAGCCTGGTAAAGTGCTAGGATTACAGGTGTGAGCCACCATGAAACCTGGCCCAAAATAACTTCCTTTAAACATTTCCTAATGTGTAATTAACTAGTTCAAATCAGTATTTAATTTTAATCTCTGACGAGTGTTTTCTAAAAGAGGAGGCTGGGTTGGAAAGCAAGGGGAGAAGCCCACTGTCCACAGGTGGCTGCAGATGCCAGTGGCACCTTCTTGCTGGAGTCCGCCCAGCTGTCGGAGGTTATGTGGCAGAAGCAGTGAGCGTCAGGTCCAGGGGTTTCTGCTGTTTGGCTTACAGAGCGCGGAAGCCCGCACACCCACTTGGAGTGTGGGTCTGATGAGATGGCACAGGGGTGGAGTTTGATTTCCATCTGGGCCATGAGTGTCCTCCCTGCAAGTGATGTTTTGGCTCCACCACCTCTGATGGTGCACCTTGGAGGTGATTTCAGCCCAGGTTTACTTCTCCTTGGATTTCAGGATGAGATGAGAGTGGGGAAAAGAATTCCCTTAAAGCCCTGCATTGAGGGGAAGGGGAGTTAAATCAGTTTGATCTATTTTGTTCGGGAGGCAAATCAAAGGGATGTAAACATTGTTCAGGGTTCTTACTGTACAGTTCTCAAAAGAGTTTTGTTATGAAAAGGTTCTGATGATTTAGTTGATGTGAATCAAGCGTACATCGAGGGACAGAGGCCCTGGGGAGTTGGTGCTAGGCAGCCCCTTAACTCCTGTTTGCTCGTCATGTGCACGAAGGATGCCGGCCCAGGACACATGCTTGCAGATGCTGAAAACCGCAGGCTCCAGTTCTCATCCACTAGTGTGTGGGCTGAATCATGCTGAATCATGCTGATGGCTTTGCTGCCTAGCTCTCCTGATGTCTCGCCCTGTACCCAGCTTGAGATTTGTTCTGATGGGAGTACTGGGGAACTTTGCCCATCGGTTCCATACTTGAAGAGTTGATTTTAAGCATGGATTGCTGGGCTGCTCCATAGGGCAGAGTCTGAGGGCTGGTCAAGTTGGTCTGTAAAAGGCCTTGGCAGAAGCATGTGGTTTACATGTGGCAAGTGGGGACCAACAGCACCGGAGCAGGGAAGCTGTAAATCGTTGTTGAACAATTTGAAACTCTAGAGAGGGAGACAGCATGGATAGAAAACTTGAGGGTAAACAGTCCATATTAGCTGAGTTTTAAGTGCTCCAAAGTAGTCAGCATTCTGTGCATTTAAGAAAATGGCTGTTTTTTTTCTTCCTGAAAACTAGAGACCAAAGAAAAATCCTGTGATCTCTGTGAGAGACCTCTTGTCTTGAGGGTTTTTAACTTTATCCGCATCAGTAATGTTAACAGCCATTAAGAAACCCCGCTGGATGGGTTTTGTGGCATACTTACTGTTCACATTCTGAGCTGGTGGCCTTGTGCCTTCCCAGTGTCCCCTGAATGTCCTCAGCATCCCCTGTGTGTGGTGCCCACGTCCCCTGGTTGGACTGTCCCTGAGTGTCCCGGGTGTCCCTGTGGCGCCCACGTCCCCTGGTTGGACTGCCCCTTCGTGTCCTGGGATCCCCTCTGTGTGGCACCCACGTCTCCTGGGTCTCCTTGTTGGACTGTCCCTGAGTATCCTGGGCGTCCCCTCTCCGGTCACTCGTGTCCTGGGTTCCATTCAGCCCTTTTGTAGGTCCTATATTAAACCTTTCTGTAGAAGTTAACTTTAAATAAAAAGAGTTGGCCAGGCACGGTGGCTCACACCTGCAATCCCAGCACTTTGGGAGGCTGAGGTAGGCGGATCACCTGAGGTCGGGAGTTCGAAACCAGCCTGACCAACATAGAGAAACCCCGTCTCTACGAACATTATGAAACTTAGCCGTGCGTGGTGGCGGGCGCCTGTAATCCCAGCTACTAGGGAGGCTGAGGCATGAGAATTGCTTGAACCTAGGAAGTGGAGGTTGCAGTGAGCTGAGATCATGCCACTGCACTCTAACCTGGGTGACAGAGTGTGTCAAAAAAAAATTATTTAATATATTTATGAGGTATTACAGCTTTTTTTGTTTGCCCTAATTTTCCCATGTCCAGGAAGAGTTTTAGTGGCTTGTCCATGACAAGTTTCCATTTTTCATTTGGACTAAATCTGTTTTTTTTTGAAATAAACTCCCAAATGCTTCCTTTATTTGTACCTTTAAGGAAGTGTTTCTCAAAGGGAAAAATTAGATAGTTATGGTATATTCTCTGCAGGAAATCATCCTTGATTGATTTTGCGTAGCTGAAGTTAGGTTTATCATCAAGCTCTGTTGTACTGGGGTTGTGGGGTTGTACCCTGTGTTGTTGGAGTATTTTACTGTGGCGTGGTGATATGCGGTTAGGTTTGGCATGAAGCTCTGTTGTACTGGGGTTGTAGGGTTGTACCCTGTGTTGTTGGAGTGTTACTGTGGCGTGGTAATAAGCACCTGTGTGTTCTGCACTGAGGTTCTGTTCAGGCCTCAGTGCAGCTGTGGAGCGGGAGCAGCACAGAAGAAGGAGCTGTGGCTGCACTGGCAAAGCTCATGCTCCCCTCAGGGAGACCAGCACGGATCTTGTCGGAATCACCATCTCGAGGGTTGCCAGGAGGCGGTGGTGCAGTGTGACAGGAGGTGCCCCAGCTGGGGGCGAGGGTGCAGAAGGGGAGTCCCAACCTTGCCTTAGAGCACAGTCAGCCCTTCCTGTCCTCCGGTTCCTGTGGGTTGGGGTTTGGGGGTGGCATGGGGGGAGTTAGGGTGCAGTCCTCACGCTCTCTGAAGGTTGGGTTGGGCTTAGGGGCCCTTCTGAGGTGTGGGCTGGTGCTGACCTCTGCCTGGGCCTCCCCAGGAGTGCTTGGGCATCCTTGTGCTATGGCAGCTGCGTCTCCCAGGGTGTGCAGTGAGAGCCACAGCCAGGTGGAAGCTCTGGAAGGGACCCTGAGCAGGAAGGCACACAGCTAGGCCTCCACCCCGCCCTCCTCATCAGAAGTGTGGCCGGGCGGGCGGCTTGAGCTCAGCAGTTTGGGCAACGTGGCGGAACTCTGTCTCTACAAAATACAAATATTAGCCAGGTGTCATCCCAGCTACTCGGGAGGCTGAGGTGGGAGGATGACTTGAGCCAAGGTTGCGCCACTGCACTCCAGCCTGGGTGACGGAACCAGACACTGTCAGAAAAACAAAAAGACGACAACGAAGAAGAGTGTGACATAGAATCTGGCCCACGTTCACCGGAAGGGGAATCGGCTTGACTTGTAAAAGAAGGTTGTTGAAGAGTCAGTGGAAATGTTTTAAGACCACGGCACCTTGTTATTTTAGTATTCCCCCTCAGATTCTTAGAACGGTTGGATACCTGGTGAGCCGGCTGCCCGGATGCCTCCTTTCCCGGCACACACAGTGTGGATTCTCTGATGGCTGGTGGTGAGGCACTGCGACATGCTCAGCAGTGCTGGTGACAGAGGACTAAGACAGGCCTTTCTTTCCGGAAGGTGAGGGCTTAGCTGGAGGGATGTCATCACTCTTGAAAGGTGGATTATCTAGCGAGGAGCAAACGCTTTCGTGGTAGAGAACAGCAAACATCAGAGGAGTTGGACGGCATTTTTGGGCCTGGGGCCTTTTTTGGGTTTTATCTGCGCAGCCCCGGCTCTGCAGCAGTGCTCGGTGTGTGTGAGGAGCTTGGCGTTTATTTGCTGAATACAAGTACAGGGCCCGTGAGGGCCAGAGAGACAGGTGAGCTTGTGGGCCCACCGGTTGCCCAGTGCAGCAGACGAGTGTGACCGGGTGTCCTCAGGGACGGGCAGGCTTTCCCTGGCGACTGTTGAGCGTTCACTCCACAGGGGTCGGTTCCGTTCCTGACGTGTGTTGGCGCTTGGCAGGACTCCAGAGCTGAAAGCTGCTGAGCCTCGCGATGCCTCACTGTGCTCATTAGAAAAATGGAGCTGATAGCCTTCTTAGTAGGGTTATGAGAGTGAAATATTGTGCTTGACTCAGGATAGCATGTGGTACGCACCAGATGCTAAACTCGTTTCTGTCTGTCATACATCCCAGCTGCTGTTGCTGTGTAAAGGGCCGTGGTGTGAGACAACAGCCGCCGTCTAATTTTCTCACATACTCTGTGGATCAGGAGAGCTTACAGCAGCAGGCTTAGTTCTGTCGCTGATACCTGGGGCCTCGGCTGGGGAGACTCGAGGTTCGGGAGGTGGTGACTCATGGGGGGCCGCGGGAGCTGTGCCTCTCATGCACGTGCCCTGGTGTTGGCTGTGAGGGACCCTCTGGGCTGTGGCATCCGCAGGGGCCTCTCCCCAGGGCTGCTTCTCTTCCTCACAGGGGAGTATCTGGATCTGCAGCCCAGGAGGACCAGGTGGAAACCCTTTGTCCTGGGAGGCCCACGATGCCTTATGTCCTGGTTGAGCCCAGCAGCCGCGGAAGGAGCACAGACTCCTTCTGTGCGCAGCAGTTGGGACGTGAGTCTGTTGTGGCTGTTTTTGGAAAATACAGTCTGACACAAGATATTTTAAACCCACAGAATATTTGTCCTTCCTCTGTTGTTCAACTGCTGTTGTAACTTGTTTTCACTTTTATTTTGTAATATTTAATAGTTTTTGAAGTAGCCAAAGGGATACATTTTATAATAATGTGTCATTTTAGACTAGTGAATAATTTTTAAGAATCTGTATTTCTGTTACCTTTTATTCCAGGAAGTAGAGAAGTATTTTCTGGCATGTCAAGAATTAACTGCCATTGATGTAAACGGCCTAATGGCAAAGCAGCTCACTAGAGCACAGACAATTAATTAGTTTAAACTTTAAACCTTCTAACTTTATACTTTTCTATTTAGAGAAGAACCAAAGATGATACCTGGAAAGCAGATGACCTCAGAAAACATCTCCGGGTAATGACTGTAAAGATTTGGATTGGGGTCTGTGAGGGACTCGTGTGGTTTTCTTGGATCCACTTTACCTGGTACACAACACTGTGTAACTTTGGTTACGTGTGCCTCACTGCAGAAGTACTTTCAACTCAGAGGTGAAGGCGTGCAGCTCACAATCCCTCCGGAACGTTTGTTAAGCCAGGTGGACCCTCCCACCGCTCGTGGGGCCCTGCCATGTCTCAGGAGCCTCTGCACTGCTCCGGGGTGGGGGTGCTGGCTTCAGGGGCTGCAGCGGTGGGGTGGGGAGAGGGGCTGTGGGACGGCG
>NW_016823619.1:1262317-1272185 GCF_001698545.2 Rhinopithecus bieti
GAGGGGCTCTGGGACGGCGGTGGGGTGGGGAGAAGGGCTCTGGGATGGAGGTCGGGGGGGAGAGGGGCTTTGGGACGGAGAGAGTCCTCGTTTGTATGGGGCCCAGGTGGTTTGTGTCTTAGCGACTTTAAAACACAGCTTCGGTATCTCTCTTTTAACACATGTAGTATTTTATTTATTTATTTTTAATTAATTTTACTCTATGTTTTAGAGATGGGGTCTTACCCTTTTACCCAGGCCAGAGGGTAGTGGTGAAATCATAGCTCACTGCAACCTTGACCTTCTGGGACTACAGACATGAACCACCAGGCCTGCTACTTTTTAAATTTTTTAATTTTTTGGGTAAGATGCGGATCTTGCTGTGTTGCTCGGGCTAGCCTCGAACTCCTGGCCTCAGGCAATCCTTCTGCCTCAGCCTCCCAAAGTGCTGGGATAGTAGGTGTGAGGTACCATGCCTGGCCCTACTTACTTTTTTTGAATTTTACTTTATTTTTCACATTTAGGGGTTATAGGTGCAGGTTTCTTAAATGCGTATCTTGCGGAGTGGTGAAGTCTGGGCCATTAGTGCGCCCGACACCTGAATTGTACCTGACACCCGAATTGTACCTGTCACCCGAATAGTGAACATTATACCCGATAGGTAATTTTTCACCCTCTGATACATGTAGTATTTTAGATTTGATTTGCCGATAAATGTGAATGTCCATGATATCAGGGGTGTGGGTGGGCAGTTGTAGAAATCTAAGCTTGACTCCATGTCCTTTAGTGTTCTGAGAACCTCCATGCAGGCCCTGACCCATCTAGGATTGGAAACTGAGATTGGAAAGCAGCTGAATGCAAATATGTTTTAAGGTCCTTCAGCTCTATGTGCTTCTCACATTCAGGTATTAAAAGTCTAATGGAAATCTGCCTTCCTGGTCACGGAGGACCCTTTGTTCTCTTGTTTTAGGCCATCCAGTCAGGCGGTTCCAAGGAAGAAAAGAAGCACAGAGAGAAGAAGCTGCGTAAGGAGTCTGAGATGGACCTTCCTGAACACAAGGAGCCGAGGTGCAGGGATCCCGACCAGGATGCCAGGAGCAGAGACAGGGCGGCTGAAGTCCACACTGCTAAGGAGAGTCCTCGTGGGGAGAGGGACAGAGACAGACAGAGGGAGAGGAGAAGAGACGCAAAAGACCGGGAGAAAGAAAAGCTGAAGGAGAAACATCGAGAGGCAGAAAAGTCTCACAGCAGAGGAAAGGACAGGGAAAAAGAAAGAGACAGAAGGGCCCAGAAGGAGGAGCCCCGGCAGACCGCGGGCCGCCACAACCTGCTGGGCCACGAGACACACGACCGGCAGCTCCTGGAGCGGGCGGAGAGGAAAGGCCGCTCAGGTGGGTCCCCGTTTGCCTTCCTGCAGGGCTGTTTCGCTGCTGGTGACAGGTTGATAGCTCACCCCCTCCCCTCTCTNCCCAACCCCTCCCCTCCCTCCCCTCCCTCTCTCCGTGTCTCCCTCCTTCCCTCCTTCCCCTTTCCTTTTTTTTCTGGTCAGCGTCTTGCTCTGCCCCCAGGCTAGAGTGCAGTGGTGCCATCACAGCTCATGGCAGCCTCAGCTTCCTGGGCTCAAGTGATCCTCCCACCACAGCCTCCCAAAGCATTGGCATTACAGACGACAGCCACTGTGCCCAGCTGGCTCTATTTGTTTTAAAAGTTCTTGCTGTTTGGGACATTTTCCTCTTTTGAAATGTTCATTCATTATTTTTGTTTTCTCTCATAGTTTTCACAAATGTTTTATTTTTGAAGTCAGATATTCTCTCTCTTGCGGGGTGTGTGTGTGCTTTTTATCATTGTTGCCTTTTGGTATTTTAAAAACTCATTCAGGCCAGGTGTGGTGGGTCATACCTGTAATCCCAGCGCTTTGGGAGGCTGAGGTGGGAGGATTGCTCCAGCCCAGGATTTTGAGACCAGCGTGGGCAACATAGGGAGACTCCATCACTACAAAAAATAAAAAAGTTAGCTGTGTGTGGTGGCGCTTGCCTGTAGTTCTAGCTATTTGGTAGGCTGAGGTGGGAGGATCCCTTGAGCCCAGGAGGTTGAGGCTACAGTAAGCTATGATTGTGTCACTGCACTGCAGCCTGGGCAACAGAGTGAGACCCTGTCTCAAAAGAAAAAACGAAAACTCAAAAAACCATTTAGCTAGCCAGGTGTGGTGGCTCACTCCTGTAATCCCACACTGTGGGAGGCCAAGGTGGGTGGATCACCTGAGGTCAGGAGTTCGAAACCAGTCTGGCCAACATGGTGAAATCTCGTCTCTAGTAAAAATACAAAAAATTTAGCCAGGCATGGTAGCATGCGCCTATAATCCCAGCTACTCAGGAGGCTGAGGCAGGGAAATTGCTTGAACCAGGGAGGTGGAGGTTACAGTGAGCAGAGATTGTGCCACTGCACTTCAGACAGAGCCTAATTAATTTTAACAGTAGCTGTCCTACTATTTAATGTTCGTTTCAAAATGATTGTTTTGACGTTTTGGTATTTATTTGCGGTAACATCTTTTGTTCTCAGATCACCCTTTTTTTGGCTACCTGCTCGTTTTTTCAATGTGGTGTTGAAAGGAATTGTACTGGAAAGACTTGAAAACTGATTGCAGACTAGACTCTCTCAAGTTCTTTCCTCTGTATGTCTATTCTCTGTATGTCTTTTCTTTCTGTACCGCCCATCTGTGCAGTGTGGCCTTTATCCAGGACTGGGTCCCCAGCCCTCTTCTCCAGCAACCCCTTGCCCTTGCTGGCTGGATCTAGTCTCATGGTTTTCAATACTGTTTGTCTCTGTCCTCATTTCCAAGTTTTTACCCCCAGCTGGGCATTGTCCCTGAATTCCAGGCTTGTGTGTCCCCTCTGTTTTGATGTCTAATAGATAACACAAACGCAGTGTACCCCACATGGGGCTTCCGGTAGCCCCTCCACACCAGCTGCGCTGCAGGCTTGCCCATCTCAAGTCGATAGCACCTGCATCCTCGCGTCCTGAGGTCAGAAGACCTGGGACGTATCCCGATGCCCCGCTTTCTCTCCCAGTCTCTTGGAGAGTCCTGGGGTTTCCACCTTGAAAATTACCTGGAACGGGGCTCTCCCTCTGTAGCCCAGACTCCTAGAGGTGTGCTCAGTGCGTGGTAAATGCCTTTTTTTTTTTTTCTGAGGAGTCTCGCTCTGTCGCTCAGGCTGGAGTGCAGTGTTGCAGTCTCTGCTCACTGCATCTTCTGTCTCCTGGGTTCAAGCAGTTCTCTTCCTCACCCTCCCGAGTAGCTGAGATTACAGGTGCACACCACCACGCCTGGCTGATTTTTGTATTTTTAGTAGAGACGGGTTTCATCATGTTGGCCAGGCTGTTCTTGAACTCCTGACCTCGTGATCCACCTGCCTTGGCCTCCCAGAGTGCTTGGCTGACAGGCGTGAGCCACCGCGCCCAGCCTGGTAAATGCTTTTTGAATGAATGCACTTTGCCTCAGTGATCTTTGAAAGTTTAACTTTGCCCTGATCTTTTGGAGTGTCCACTCTCTGAATTTTACATCTGATGCCTTTTTGTGTGTGCAGAAGTGAAAGCCCAGCTTTCCTTGTTGGAGGATGCTTTGGCGTCACCCGTACCTGCCTGGCTCCGTTTGCCCCGTCTCTCTTGCAGGTCGTGCTGGGCCTTGGTGCTTCAGCCCCCCCAGCCCAGGATGGATGCTGTAGCCTGGTGCCCTGGGGGGCCTGCTGCACCTGGCTTCCTTGTTTATTCAGGGGCCTCTGACTTCCTTGGTCCCTCAGCAGTGGGGGTGTCAGGAGGTATGGGGGCTGCTCTGGGTCCTCAGTGCAGTCCAGGAGGGCAGGCATTTCCTTGGAGCTCACATTTGGCTAAAGTGTTTGGCTGACTGGGCTCGTTCTCCTGTTCAGACTAAGCTCTGCTTCTGCATGATGCGCAGAAACCCTGAAGGCTATATGAGTTTGGTCTGGTGCCCTCTTGAATTTCCAAGGGTTACTCAGACATTTGCCTGGTTGCTTCAGCAGCAAACTGAGCGAGGCAAGAAGTCTCTCTGTTCCTTAGTGTACGAGTCTGTCCTCATACTGCTATAAAGAAACACCTGAGGCTGGGGAATTTATAAAGAAAAGAGGTTTAACTGGCTCACAGTTGTGCAGGCGTACAGGAAGCGTGGCTGCGGAGGCCATAGGAGACTTACAGTCCTGGGGGAAGGTGAAGGGAAGCGGTCATGTCTTACAGGGCTGGAGCAGGAGGAAGGGAGAGAGTGGGGAGGTGCCACGCACTTTTAAACAACCAGATCTTGTGAGAACTCACTCAGTATCACAAGAACAACACCGGGGGAAATTCACCCCCATGATCCAGTCACCTCCCACCAGGTCTCACCTTCAGCACTGGGGACTACATTTCAGCGTGAGATTTGGGTGGGGACGCTGATCCAAACCATATCACTTAGGTTGCCATGTTCATCTCCTTCTTCTTTTTAAGTTTGATACTAGAACTCTTCATTCTTGAATTGGAGACGTGTTTTAGTTGAAGAATATTTTTAAATACTTATTAATAAGCATAAAATATGCAATACCATCCGTAGCAAGATGTTAAAAGAGCTTTTTGATGTGCTAACATTTGGGAGTATTAAAAATATGTTTTACTTCTTGTAGTAAGTAAAGTAAGAAGTGAAGAGAAAGATGAAGACTCTGAAAGAGGAGATGAAGACAGAGAAAGAAGATACCGAGAAAGAAAGGTATACGAAGCAAGGCCTGGGGAAAGGTTTTCCAAACGTTGCCAAGTAAAGGATGTTTTAAACATTATTGTTAGAAGCATTTTTAGAAAATGTCCTAAGCCAGGATTTCAGGCCTGGAAAAGGCCTCCAGCACTGTGTGTAGTCAGTTTCTTTCTCCCCATGGTCGAATGTGTTTTTCTGATTCTGTATAAAATGGTGTAGTGTCTGCATATAACCTACGCACATTCTCCTGGAGGCTTTAAATCATCTCCAGATTACTTAAAATCCCTAATGCAATATAAATGAGATGTAAATAGTTTTTATTGTTTAGGGTGTAATGACAAGCAAAAAGTCTGTATATGTTTAATACAGACATGATTTTCTGTCGAATGTGTTTGAGCCCGTGGTTGGTTTGGAATCTGTGTTGCGGAACCCACGGGAGAGGGTGGAGGCCCGGCTGCACTTCTGTTTGAGTGTGGCGTCCTGGTGTGGGCTCAGCTGTGTGGTTTGATCTGTGGTTGGTTGGATCTGTTGTTGTGGAACCCACGGAGAGGGAGGCCGGCTGCGCTCCTGTTTGACGTGCTCCTGTGTTTCTCAGCTTGTTGTGTTTTACAGCTGCAGTACGGAGACAGCAAGGACAACCCTCTGAAGTACTGGCTTTATAAAGAAGAAGGTGACAGGAGACACAGGAAGCCCAGAGAGCCAGATCGAGACAAGAAACACCGAGAAAAAAGCAGCACAAGGGAAAAAAGAGAGAAATATTCCAAAGAGAAAAGTAATTCATTCTCTGAAAAAGAAGGGGAAGAAAGACATAAAGAAAAGCGACACAAAGAAGGCCTTCATTTTGATGATGAGAGGCACCGAAGCAGCGTGGATAGAAAAGAGAGATCAGCAAAAGACGAGCACAAGAAAAGGGAATCCAAGGTACCCCTTCCGATGCTTCCTTGCCTTCACAGCCGCCACGAGGTCAGCGCTCTCAGAGGAGGCTTACCGGGTCGTGTCGCCAAAGTTGAGATTTGTGGCCTGGTAGTAGTAATTTAGGAGAAATGCGACTCAGGTCTTGATGATGTGGTTAGTACAGACAGATTACTAATCTCCTAAGAAATGTGATGTCACATATTTTGATTATATTCTGAATGTACTTTTAACAGATACTTGGAAATCTATCATAAAATTTTTAAAATCTGGCTGGACGTGGTGGCTCATGCCTGTAATCCCAGCACTTTGGGAGGCCAAGGTGCGGATCACCTGAGGTCAGGAGTTCGAGACCAGCCTGACCAACATGGTGAAACCCCATCTCTACTAAAAATAAAAAAATTAGCAGGGCATGGTGGCATGTGCCTATAATCTCAGCTACTCTGGAGGCTGAGGCAGGAGAATTGCTGGAACTCGGGAAGAAGAATCGCTGGAACCCAGGAGACATAGGTTGCAGTGAGCTGAGATCACACCACTGCACTCTAGCCTGGGTGATGGAGCGAGACTCTATCTCTCAAAAAAAAAAAAAAAATTTGAAATTTAACATTGAAAGGGAAGCAGGTAGGTTTTAAAGTGGAAATTAAGTGAATAATTAGCAAACATTTCAACCAAAATTGGTATAAGTTTGCAAAAAAAGCAAAACAAGACAGAACAAAAATGTAAAAGCATTGATTGCAGAGGATCTAATTTCCCTCTCAGGTCTGTGGGTTTCATCCCTGTACTTAGGATTTTCCTAGAGGTGTGTTAGCACCTTTTGCTCTCAGTGTGCTTTTTGCTGCTCTGTTTTTACAGAATCTGAAGCTAATATGATTTTATTTACCTGTTTCTTGGTGATGCTTCCTTTAAGATGGAAGCGAAATCTTTGCAAGGGTCAGATGGTACCTGAGGCTAGGGGAGAGTCACACCTTGAGGAAACGCATGTAGAGCTGGTGACCACTGCAGTGTTTGCTGTAAAATGCAAAAGCCAGTGGGTTAGAACTGGGAGCCCTTAGGACGAGAAGCAGTCATGTTAGGAGCAGAAGCCGTCTGGCTCCCGGCCATCTCAGCCACTCTTGCGCTGTCCTGCATGGGGTCTGAGTCCTTTAACTTCCCTTGCCTTTGCCCCGAGGGCCTTTCCTCACTGAGACCCCACTGTCTCCCGCAGCCCACGCCCTCCCTGTGTATCAGGGCGTTGGCCACGTTTCTTAGCAGGTTTGAGGCGGTGCCGGTTCTGCTACCCGCGTCTGCAGTGTGGAAAGCCCGTGGACTCCCTCAGTCAGCCACACTGAAGGTTAGATGAGAAGCAGCTCCTTGAGGACAGATATAAATTTTTTTGTTTTTTATTTATTTATATTTATTTATTTATTTATTTTGAGACAGAGTCTCGCTCTGTCGCCCAGGCTGGAGTGCAGTGGTGCGATCTTGGCTCATTGCAAGTTCCGCCTCCTGGGTTCACGCCATTCTCCTGCCTCAGCCTCCTGAGTAGCTGGGACTGCAGGCGCCTGCCACTGTGTCTGGCTAATTTTTTGTATTTTTAGTAGAGATGGGGTTTCACTGTGTTAGCCAGGATGGTCTCGATCTCCTGACCTCGTGATCCGCCCACCTCGGCCTCCCAAAGTGCTAGGATTACAGGTGTGAGCCACCGCGCCCGATCATTTTTTTGTTTTTAAGTCTCTTTCTTTAGATCAAAACTTCATCATTTTCTCTCAACGTTGTATTATGAACATTTTCAAACATACAGCAAAGTCGACATAATTTTCCAGTGAACACTCACATACCCACAACTCAGACTCCACCACTCACCTTTTATTGAACTTGGCTGTTCTCCATTACCTAGATCACATTTAATTACTGGAAGTGACTTAGGTTACATGTGCTTAGTTCCACCCAGAAATGCCTTTCTGGACATAGATTTGGCTTTTATTAAAGGTGGATGAGAAAAATGGTCTATGAAGAACATTATCCTGTACCTTTGTAAAACCACTGCCTTCAAATTAGTCCCAGAAGAAAGATTATTCAGATGACTGACATTTTCTTTTTAAGACAAGTTGTTCCTATCTGAGTGGCTTGTGTGCTGGGCACGGTTCTAGGTGCTGAGGATACAGCTGTGAACAAAACAAAAATTACTGTTCTTATCGTGCTTATGTTGGAGAAGCCATAGGATAAAGAATTACCAAAAAAAAAAAAAAATCAAATCTCAGACAGGTGTGGTGGCTTACACCTGGAGTCCTACTACTCAGCAGGTGGGAGGATCTCTTGAGCCCAGGAGTTCAAGACCAGTCTGAAAAATAGAGTGAGACTCCATCTCTACCAAAATAACAATAAAAAATTAGCCAGGCATGGTGGCACACGCCTGTAGTCCCAGCTGCTACGGAGGCTGAGGTGAGAGGATCACTTGAGCCGAGGAGGTCAAGGCTGCAGTGAGCTGTGATCTTATCACTGCAGTCCAACCTGGGTGGTACAGTAAGACCTTGTCTTAAAAGAAAAAAGAGGCCAGGCACGGTGGCTCACACCTATAATCCCAGCACTTTGGGAGACCAAGACAGGCAGATCACTTGAGGTCAGGAGTTCGAGACCAGCCTGGCCAACATAGCAAAACCCCATCTCTAGTAAAAAAAAAAAAAAAAATACAAAAATTATCCAGGTGTTGTGGTGTGTGCCTGTAATCTCAGCTACTCGGGAGGCTAAGGCAGGAGAATTGCTTCAACCTGGGAGGAAGAGGTTACAGTTTGCTGAGATTGTGCCACTGCACCCCAGTCCAAGAGGCAGAGTGCGTCTTTGTCTCAAAAAAAAAAAAAAAAAAAGGAAAAGGAGAAGAAATGAACAGATACACGATATAACTTCAGGAACGGTGATTGAGCATTGTATAATTAAAATTTTCCTTTGCATTGACTTTTAGAAATTCAAAACTTTTGAGTGCTTTTGATACTCAAAATGAGTATCAACTCAGATGTTCTTCAGCTGAGTACTCTGTGAACCTGCTGCTCGATGTAATTATCCTGTGGTTACCATAAAGTGCAAGGGGTGCTGTTAGTGATTATGCCAGGACAACAAATAGAAACTGGGACTGTTTCAACAACAAATAGAAACAGGGATAGATGTTCTCTGCGATTGTCTCTCACTTTCTCTATATGATATTTTTTTCTGTTTTCTTTTTTTTTTTTTTGAGACTGAGTCTCAGTGTATTGCCCAGACTGGAGTGCAGTGGTGTGATCTTGGCTCACTGCAGCCTCCACCTCCCAGGTTCAAGTGATTCTCCTGCCTTAGCCTCCCGAGTAGCTGGGATTACAGGCGTGCGCCTAATTTTTTTTTTTTTTTTTTTTTTTTTGCATTTTTAGTAGTTTCGCCATGTTGGCTAGGCTGGCCTCAAACTCCTGACCTCAGGTGATCCACCTTTCTTGGCCTGCCAAAGTGCTGGGATTACAGGTGTGAGCCACGGTGCCCAGCCTCTATATGATTTTTGATCCATGATTTTAATTAGAGTTATGTAACTTTTATTGTAAGCTTTCTCTAGTTATCAATTAGAGATACAAAGGATATGAGTAAGTACAATAAATATACAAAATGTTCTTCTAAGCTTCCTGACAACAGTGACTTCTTTATTAGAAGAATCCAGTGGCCTCATTATCCTATCTGCCACACTTTTATCCTTTTATTTATTTTTTCTTTTTTTTCTTTTTTATTATACTTTAAGTTCTAGGGTACATGTGCACAACGTGCAGGTTTGTTACATATGTATACATGTGCCATGTTGGTGTGCTGCACCCATTAACTTGTCATTTACATTAGATATATCTCCTAATGCTATCCCTCCCCCAGCCCCCCACCCCACAACAGGCCCCAGTGTGTGATGTTCCCCTTCCTGTGTCCAAGTGATCTCATTGTTCAGTTCCCACCTATGAGTGAGAACATGCGGTGTTTGGTTTTCTGTTCTTGTGAGTTTGCTAAGAATGATGGTTTCCAGCTGCATCCATGTCCCTACAAAGGACATGAACGCATCCTTTTTTATGGCTGCATAGTATTCCATGGTGTATATGTGCCACATTTTCTTAATCCAGTCTGTCATTGATGGACATTTGGTTTCGTTCCAAGTCTTTGCTATTGTGAATAGTGCCACAGTAAACATACATGTGCGTGTGTCTTTATAGCAGCATGATTTATAATCTTTTGGGTATATACCCAGTAATGGGATGGATGGGTCAAATG
>NW_016823619.1:1274608-1358772 GCF_001698545.2 Rhinopithecus bieti
CTCCATTTGCTTGGTAGATCTTCCTCCATCCCTTTATTTTGAGCCTATGTATGTCTCTGCATGTGAGATGGGTCTCCTGAATACAGCAGACTGATGGGTCTTGACTCTTTATCCAGTTTGCCAGTCTGTGTCTTTTAATTGGAGCATATAGCCCATTTATATTTAAGGTTAATATTGTTACGTGTGAACTTGATCCTGCCATTATGATATTAACTGGTTATTTTGCTCATTAGTTGATGCAGTTTCTTCCTAGCATCGATGGTCTTTAAATTTTGGCATGTTTTTGCAGTGACTGGTACTGGTTGTTCCTTTCCATGTTTAGTGCTTCCTTCAGGAGCTCTTGTAGGGCAGGCCTGGTGGTGACAGAATCTCTCAGCATTTGCTTGTCTGTAAAGGATTTTATTTCTCCTTCACTTAGGAAACTTAGTTTGGCTGGGTATGAAATTCTGGTTTGAAAATTCTTTTCTTTAAGAATGTTGAATATTGGCCCCCACTCTCTTCTGGCCTGCAGAGGTTCTGCCAAGAGATCTGCTGTTAGTCTGATGGGCTTCCCTTTGTGTGTAACCCGAACTTTCTCTCTGTCTGCCCTTAGCATTTTTTCCTTCATTTCAACTTTGGTGAATCTGACAATTACGTGTCTTGCAGTTGCTCTTCTCAAGGAGTATCTTCGTGGCGTTCTCTGTATTTCCTGAATTTGAATGTTGGCCTGCCTTGCTAGGTTGGGGAAGTTCTCCTGGATGATATCCTGCAGAGTGTTTTCCAACTTGGCTCCATTCTCCCCGTCACTTTCAGGTTCACCAGTCAGACGTAGATTTGGTCTTTTCACATAGTCCCATATTTCTTGGAGGCTTTGTTCATTTCTTTTTACTCTTTTTTCTCTAAACTTCTCTTCTCGCTTCATTTCATTCATTTGATCTTCAGTCACTGATACCCTTTCTTCCAGTTGATCGAGTCGGTTATGGAAGCTTGTGCATTTATCACGTAGTTCTTGTGTCACGGTTTTCATCTCTGTCAGGTCGTTTAAGGACTTGTCTGCATTGGTTATTCTAGTTAGCCATTCGTCTAATCTTTTTTCAGGGTTTTTAGTTTCTTTTCCATGGGTTTGAACTTCCTCCTTTAGCTCGGAGAAGTTTCATTGTCTGAAGTCTTCTTCTCCAACTCATCAAAGTCATTCTCTTTCCAGCTTTGTTCCGTTGCTGTCGAGGAGCTGCATTCCTTTGGAGGGGGAGAGGCACTGTGATTTTTAGAATTTCCAACTTTTCTGTACTGCTTTTCCCCGTCTTTGTGGTTTTTATCTACATTTGGTCATTGATGATAGTGACATACAGATGGGTTTTGGTGTGGATGTCCATTCTGTTTGTTATTTTTCCATCTAACAGTCAGGACCCTCAGCTGCAGGTCTGTTGGAGTTTGCTGGAGGTCCACTCCAGACCCTGTTTGCCTGGGTATCAGCAGCGGAGGCTGCAGAGGAGTGAATATTGCTTTGCTGTCTGATCGTTCCTCTGGAAGCTTCGTCTCAGAGATGTATCCGGCCGTGTGAGGTGTGAGGTGTCAGTCTGCCCCTAGTGGGGCATGTCTCCCAGTTAGGCTACTCGGGTCAGGGACCCACTTGAGCAGACAGTCTGTCCATTCTCAGATCTCAAACTCCATGCTGGGAAAACCACTACTCTTGAAAGCTGTCAGATGGGGACATTTACATCTGCAGAGGTTTCTGCTGCCTTTTGTTTGGCTATGCCCTGTCCCCAGAGGTGGAGTCTACAGGCCGGCCTCCTTGAGCTGTGGTGTTCCAGCTTCCTGGCAGCCTTGTTTACCTACTTAAGCCTCAGCAATGGCAGGTGCCCCTCTCCCAGCCTCGCTGCCACCTTGCAATTAGATCTCAGACTGCTGTGCTAGCAATGAAGGAGGCTCCGTGGGCATGGGACCCTCCGAGCCAGGCACAGGATATAATCTTCTGGTGTACCCTTTGCTGAGACCCTTGGTAAAGCGCAGTATTAGGGTGGAAGTGACCCAATTTTCCAGGTCTTGTGTGTCTCGGTTTCCCTTGACTAGGAAAGGGAATTCCCTTCCCCCTTGTGCTTCCCAGGTAAGGCGATGCCTTGCCCTGCTTCGGCTCTCACTGGTTGGGCTGCACCCACTGTCCAACACACCCCAGTGAACCCGGTACCAGAACCAGTGAACCCAGTACCAGATGAACCCGGTACCTCAGTTGGAAATGCGGAAATCACCCGTCTTCCGTGTTGCTCTCACTGGGAGCTGGAGGCTGGAGCTGTTCCTATTCGGCCATCTTGGCGCGGATCCCCTCACCTTTACCCTTTTAAAAAACAATTTTTTTTTTTTTTGAGACGGATTCTCGCTCTGTTTTCCAGGCTGGAGTGCAGTGGTGTGATCTCCGCTCACTGCAAGCTCCACCTCCTGGGTTCACACCAGTCTCCTGCCTCAGCCTCCTGAGTAGCTGGGACTACAGGCGCCCGCCACCACTTTTGTATTTTTAGTAGAGACGGGGTTTCACTGTGTTAGCCAGGGTGGTCTCCATCTCCTGACCTCGTGATCTGCCCACCTTGCCCTCCCAAAGTTCTGGGATTACAGGCGTGAGCCACCATGCCCGGCAAAAGCAATTTTTTTAGAGATGGGGTCTAGCTGTGTTGCCTGGGCTGATCTTGAACTCCTGGCCTCAAGCTACCTCAGCCTGCCAAACGGATGCGATTAGGATGTGAACCACCATGCCTGCCATACTTTTATCCTTTTCAAGATTGGATCATCTCCTTTCTGCTCCTGGAAGTAGTGGATTCAAATGATCACTCGTAAATATCTTTTCCAGCCCAGGACTCTCCTGTCCAGAGTGTTAGTCCGGAGGGACTATGTGATGAGGCCACAGGAGTTAGATGACAACGTGTTGAGCTTTGTCTCAGCTCTGCCATTTGCAGGCCATCTGGGTGAGCAGCATTGCCTGCCTCCCTGTGTGGTAGGTGCTGAGGTCATCACAGGACGCGTCTCCTGGCCCCACGTGCAGTCTGACTGGCTGCTGTCACCACAGCCAGGGCCCCCAGTGCTGTGCGCTGCTTGCCCACCACCCAGGTCTGACTCTTATTAACTTGATGACTTTTTTTTTCTTCCCTTTTTATATCTAGTCAGTAATTCATAATTTTTCTGATTAATTTTGTAAAGTTTTTTTTTTTTTTTGAGATGATGTCTCGCTCTGTTGCCCAGGCTGGAGTGCAGTGGCGTGATCTCAGCTCACTGCAGCCTCCGCCTCCTGAGTACCTGGGATTACAGGCGTGTACCACCACGCCCAGCTAATTTTGTATTTTTAGTAGAAACGGGATTTCTCCGTGTTGGTCAGGCTGGTCTCTAACTCCCAACCTCAGGTGATCCACGTGCCTTGGCCTTCCAAAGTGCTGGGATCACAGGCGTGAGCCGCCTCCCCTGGCATAATCACCCTTTTATATATAATTTCATCCATTTTCTTTACATTTAATTATCTAATTTACTAAAAATAACTGGCAAAAATCGTTATTTTAAAAGAACTTGTGGTGTAGATGCTATTGTTAAATTTTCAATCCGTTCTTGTTTTATGGGGTTTACTAATTATGCTTACTTCATTCCCATATGCTAATGAATGGTTATGGGATTATTCTTTTGTTTGATAGAACGGTGAACACAGAAATCGAGGTGCAAGCTCAAAAAGAGATGGGACCAGCAGCCAGTAAGGATTGCGTGCCCTGTGGTCGACCTTGACGTGTGCCGCTCTCGTGGAAAGCTTCAGGGAACTTTCTTACTGGCTCCCGTGATGGCCAGTCCGTGGGAATCAGTTATAGATATACTTCATTTTCCCTAGATTTTACCCCTTAGCCCCTCCAAATGGGTTGATATGTTTTAGGAATACTAGAGGAGCTTGGAAACTTAATATGAAATTATTAGCTTTTTATTTTGCCTTTTAAATTAATTATATTTATTTTTATTTTTTCCGTTTTAATATTATTGTTTCTATTTATTGCCTCAGGATCTGTTTTTGTCCTTTTTAACATTTCTCATGCAAAATTAGAAAATTGGTACTGACTCTGGGGAGAATAATTCACTTGGGAGCCTCTTGATATGCAAGAGGGCGTGCTCCCTGCCTGAAGCTAAAGATCCACAGCTGGGCGGTTTCGCCCCTTTACAGACCTGAGCAAACTGTTCTGGTTCACAGCCACTAAAAGCAGGACATGCCGGCAAGTCCCCCTCTGCCCATTGTTTGTCGCTTGTGAACACCTGGGAGGGAACATTCCACCCTGAGGCCTTGGCAGAGACCCCAGAGCTGGGGTGGGGTCAGTCTTGGTTGGAATTTCCTGTCTACCTTTTAGTTGCAGTGATGGGTGGCCTTTCGCTAAAGCAATGATGATAATTCCTGTGTCATGTGGGTTTTGCGAAGATTATAGATTAGTTGAAGTTTCTGTATAAACTCTTTTTTTTTTTTTTGAGACAGAGTCTCTCTTTGTCACCAAGGCTGGAGTGCAGTGGCACGATCTTGGCTCACTGCAACCTCCGCCTCCCAGGTTCAAGCTGTTCTTCTGCCTCAGCCTCCTGAGTAACTGGAACTACAGGCACACACCACCACGCCCAGCTAATTTTTGTATTTTTGGTAGAGATGGGGTTTTGCCATGTTGGCTAGGCTGGTAACGAACTCCTGGCCTCAAGTGAGCCACCCGCCTTGGCCTCCCAAAGTCTGGTATTACAGGCGTGAGCCACCGCACCTGGCCTAAATGCTCATATGTAAGCCCTAAACTTTAATTTGTTCTTTCTCACAATCATATTTTGTAATCCTTTTTCAAAGATTAGAAAACCCAGGTTAAATGTCTTACCCAAATTTTTACAAGTTTGGGCAAAGCTAACACTTAAACCTCGGGTGTCAGTTCCTGGATTTTATACTGCATGTCCACTAGAAGGCACAAGAAGACTTTTTTGCTCAATTCAGTACTTTTGTTAAACCACATGGTATATTGGTATGAATGAAAGTTTAAAAATTGAGAATCAGTTTGATATTTTGCACATCTTTATTTTAGGTCCTAACTAACATGAAATGTGATTTAAAGATAAAACATATTTCAAGATAAATCTTTCTTTTAGAAATATCTTTTATATTTGTATTATATATTATATATTTTATTTTATATTTAATATAAAATAGTATTTCAGATAGACCAATAAAATTATAGAAAATTTCTAGAACTCTTTTTTGAGACGGAGTCTTGCTCTGTTGCCTAGGCTGGAGTGCAGCGGCATGATCTTGGCTAACTGTAACCTCCACCTCCCTGGTTCAAGCAATTCCGCTGCCTCAGCCTCCCAAGTAGCTGGGATTACAGGCACATACCACCATGACTGGCTAATTTTTTTGTATTTTTAGTAGAGATGGAGTTTCACCGTGTTTGCCAGACTGGTCCCAAGCTCTTGACCTCAGGCAGTCTGCCCACCTCGGCCTCCCAAAGTGCTGGGATTACAGACGTGAGCCCCGCGCCCAGCCAAGAACTCCTAAAGAATGTAGATTTGCACTCACACACAAGTTGGTTAAAACACGTAATTTCTTCTCTGAAAGATATTTTCCGTCTTGAATTATTGCTAAAAGAGTAAGAATGCTAGGAAGACTTTAACATTTATTGCTCTAATAAAACATGCTTTGCTAACCTGCAACGGTTTTTTTTTTAAATTATTTTTTGAGAAAGGGTCTTGCTCTATCACCCAGGCTGGAGTGCAGTGGCACAGTCATGGCTCACTGCAGCCTCAAACTCCTGGGCTCAAGCAATCCTCCTGCCTCAGCCTCCCAAGTAGCTGAGACTAAGGCATGTGCCACCATGCCAGGCTAATTTTTTATTTTTGTAGAGATGGGGTCTACTCTGTCGCCCAGGCTGGTCCCAAACTCCTGGCCTTAAGCGATCCTCCTGCCCCAGGCTCCCAAATAGCTGGGATTACAGGTGCAAGTCATTGCCCCTGGTTATAGTAGTTCTTAATCATATCAAAGTATTGTTAAGAACTTTCACTGATATGGAAAATGTTTTCTTTTTTAAAAGCCCTCATTGAAAAGTAAATTGTAATTTTGATTATGTTTGCTTTCCAGGCATGCTGAGAATTTAGTAAGGAGTCACGGAAAAGATAAAGATACAAGACGGAAGGTAAGGCAGTCTCCGCTGAGAATACATCGATCTTATGGTACATTCAGATGAGCCATCATCTTAGTCTGGGCTTCCCCTTGAAAGCAGAGGCTGGGACAGGGCTCATTTGCAGATGGTTTATTTGAGTGGTGATTCCAGAAGGCACACTAGAGACTTACTTTAGGCTAGAAGACACAAATAGGTTGAAAGTAAAAAGCTGGACAAAGAGAATCTGTCAAACAGCAGCTATGAGAGGGCTGGACTGGCTATACTAAAATCAGATAAAACAGATTTTGAGACAGAAGGTGTTACTAGAGATAGACATTTCAGAATGACCAAATAATTAGTTCAGCAAGGAGATGTAACAATTGTAAATGAATGTTTACCTAACAAGAGGGCCCCAAAACACAAGCAGTAAAACCTGACAGAATTGAAGGGAGAAATAGACAATTCACAATAATAGGAACTTTAGCACCCCACTTTCAGTCACAGATAGGACAATATTTTGTGGTAACAAATGAGGTAATTTAGATGAAAGGACAAATTCCTAGAGACTGTCAGTTACGAAAACTGCTAGAAGCAATAGCCTGAACTGATCTTTAGTAAGTCAAGAAATTGCGTTTGTGTTAAGAATCTCCCCACAAAGTAGCTCAGGCTCTGACGGCTTCTCTGGCAAATTCTACCAAGCACATGTTATTAATAGACACTTGTGACTAACACACACGCATAATCCCTCTCCTTGCATAATTGTTTCCATGTGTTAAGCTACCCTGTGACACGTATTTATGCACCAGGAGAATTGTACCCTGTGCTGAGCTTGTCACTTAGCACGTCAGCGTTTCTCCACAGTCTTCATTATCTCCACCATCTCCATTAGTATCATAAGAGTAGTCTTCATAACGATTACTTAGTAACTAAAATAGCACACTGTGGAGTTAGGGTTATTATCAAACCATTTTCCTCTTTTTGTTTTGTTATTACAGATAATGTGGCAAGCATATTTTGAATTTTATGAATTATTTCTGGAGAATAATTTTTTCTTTTTTGGTAGTTATCTGAAACCCATGACCTTGAGATAATCATATTTAACAATTTTGTGCCATATATGTATATATATGTTGAGTTGGAGTCTTGCTCTGTCTCCCAGGCTGGAGTGCAGTGGCGCGATCTCAGCTCACCTCAACCTCCACCTCCTGGGTTCAAGTGATTCGTGCCTCAGCCTTCTGAGTAGCTGGGATCGCAGGCATGTGCCACCGCACCCAGCTAATTTTTGTTTTTTTAGTAGAGACAGGGTTTCACCATGTTGGCCAGGCTGATCTTGAACTCCTGACCTCAGGTCATCTACCTGCTTCGGCCTCCCAAAGTGCTGGGATTACAGGCAGGAGCCACCGTGCTCAGCCTTCATGCCATATTTGTATGAATTACTTTATTCTATATCCGTACACAAGCATAATTTTACATAAATTAGGTCATACAGCACCTGTTGTTTTGACGTGGATGTTTTATTTATTTAATTTTCGTGGTGGTGGTGGTGGGATTGCTTATTATCTGGCTATAGCCACACATTTACCACAGAAAAAAAAGACCTACAAATATTTCTCATATAATCTTTTATAATCATATATTGGTATGTATATTTGGGAATTTGGAAGCCAGTTTTAAACATTTACACACACACACACACACAAACACACACACAGCCCTCCTGTTTTTCCTAGTTCATTGTGGAAATCCCTCCAGTTTGGATGTTACAGATCTACTGTGTTATTTTTGTGAATACATTTCTTGAAGTGGAATTGTGGAATTATTGGATGAAAACATATAGATTTATTTTCCTATTTTTTTCATGTTTCCCAATTTTTTCTCTAAGCTCCAGGTTGGCATTGTTTACTAGAGTTACAACGTGAGCCACTTTATAATTTTAAATTTTATTTTTTATTTTTATTTAAAAAAATATGCCAGATGTTCGAGACCAGCCTGGGCAACATAGGAAGTCCTCATCTGTATAAAAACAACAACAGAAAATTTAAAAAGGCCAGGCATGGTGGCTGAGGCCTGTAACCCCAGCACTTTGGGAGGCCAAGGCAGAGGCATCACCTGAGGTCAGTAGTTCGAGACCAGCCTGGCCATCATGGTGAAACTCCATCTCTACTCAAAATGCAAAAATCAGCCAGGCGTGGTGGTGGACTCCTGTAATCCCAGCTACTTGGGAGGCTGAGGCAGGAGAATTGCTTGAACCCAGGAGGTGGAAATTGCAGTGAGCCAAGATTGTACCACTGCACTCCAGCCTGGGCCACAGAGCGAGACTCCGTCTCAAAAAAAAAAAAAAAATAGAGGTGGGGTCTTGCAATGTTGCCCAGACTGGTCTTGCACTTCTGGGCTCAGGTGATCCTCCTGCCTCAGCCTCCTAAAGTACTGGGATTACAGGTGCGAGCCACCACACCTGGCCTATAATTTTACGTTTTCTTACAAACATACAAAAGGAACATGAAATTTTATAACATCTTATATAATCCAATAAATCTAAAATAGTATCCATGCAACCTGTAATCAGTATAAAAATTATCAATGAGGTAACCAATGGAATATTTTACATTCTTTTTTTTTTTCTTTTCCAGAGGAGTAAAATATATGATGTGTTTTTTTCTAGAAAAATTTCAGTTGATTGTGAATGTATTTAACAGCTTGTTTTGGCTCTGATTAGATCCACATTTTACAGCAGCAACACTGAATTTATCTTGATTCAATCCTTCAGCATTTATGGAGTGCCTACTATGTGCCAGAATAGTTTTCTGGACACATGGAAAGTTCTTTTTCTGTTTTCTTCATGAATAATACATTATATTGTCACCAGTTTTAGACACTGCCTAGTTTTGGGTAGTCACTTGTTTTTTTTTGAGACTGAGTTTCGCTCTTGTCGCCCAAGCTGGAGTGCAGTGGTGCGATCTCAGCTCACCACAACCTCTGCCTTCTGGGTTCAAGAGATTATCCTGCCTCAGCCTCCCAAGTAGCTGGGATTGCAGGTGCCTGCCACCCTGCTTGGCTCATTTTTGTTATTTTTAGTAGAGACAGGATTTCACCGTGTTGGCTAGGCTGGTCTCAAACTCCTGACCTCAGGTGATCTGAGTAGTGACTTCTAAGTGCATAGATCTTCCTAGCGTCGTTGACAAAGGTGACATTTGCAAGGCTTTTTCTTCATCACATACAGGGATCCGGGCTTCTTGTGTGTCCTTTCATCCGGTCCTCTCACTGCTGCTGTGAAGCAGATGCCGTAATTCTGATTTTTCAGAAGAGAAAGCTGAGGCACAGAGAGTTGAAGATACTTGCTCTAAGCTCTGAGTCACACAGTTTGTCAGCCACCAGGCTGGGACCCACATTCCAGAGCGTTAAGTTTCGCAGTCTGTGCACCTGTGGAATCTCACCTGTGTCCTGGCTGCTGAGGGCCGGTGGGCTCTGCAGGGAGCTGCGTGGCGTGCGTGTCTCCCAGAATCTCACCTGCGTCCTGTCTGCTGAGGGCTGGTGGGCTCTGCGGGGAGCTGCGTGACATGCGTGTCTCCTGGAATCTCACCTGTGTCCTGTCTGCTGAGGGCTGGCGGGCTCTGCGGGGAGCTGTGTGTCTCCTGGAATCTCACCTGTGTCCTGGCTGATGGGACTGTTCTCTCTCCATTAGCATGGCCACGAGGAAGGCTCTTCGGTGTGGTGGAAGCTGGACCAGAGGCCAGGAGGCGAGGAAACTGTGGTAAGGAGAGTACTTCGTCTTATAGTTTTGCAATCCTGTCTCAGCACAGATTTCCACTCACATTGCCTTGCTTTCCTGTCAGCATTTTACTAGTGTAATTCCTGTCCCTTCCAGACAGCAGAACATGAGCATGAAGGGACAGATGAGATTTTCATATGAAATTCACACTTGGAGTTGTTTGAAGTCCTTGGTCTTGTTGAAAGCCATCTGGGTTGTGGGGGTCAAGGAATGTAACTGGGTTGTGTGCACACCGTCAGGTACTCAAGCCTCTTTCTTCCTGGAAGAGGAGAGGATTTTGCAAAGAAATTGGAGGGAAGAGGTTTAGGGTGAATGAACAGACAGCCTTCTCGTTGTTGTTCTGTGTAAGTTGAAGAAAGTGAGGAGATTTGAAGACACCGAATAGAGAAATCACAAAAGACATGATCCAGGCCATGATTGCTGAGAATTGTACAAGGTTATAAATAATTTTCAGAATATATATGCAAAACCAGAGAGATCAAGGAATTGTAAGTATCATCATGAGGGAAGACTTGTGGACGGGGCCTCTGAAGGACGTAGTGCTGAGCTTGATGGAGAGCACGTGGGGCTCTCCTTGGGCGGGTGAACTCCCGGTGATGGGGATTTCTTGTGCCTTCTCAGGGGTGTGTCCCCCAGTGTGGTTCTAGCTCTGCACAGAAGTGACGGTGTCTGCCCCATTCCCCACTGTCTCCTCACCTGGCTGAGTACCTGGCCCACACTAAGTGTGTTGTAAGTGTTTGCAGAGTGGATGAATTGTAGTTTCAAAATCCTGGCCAGACATAGGACATGACTAAGAGCCACTGGGTCTGCTGAGTTGAGCAAGAATAAGAAATGTGATGCTATTTGTTTTCATTTAAAATTCCTGTTTTTGTTCTTTTTGTCAGTCAGCAGGTGTTGTATTTGTTGATACAATAAATGTATATATTATTTAATATAATGTACGATGACTTTATATGATAATGTGCCAAGAGGACCTTATTTATTTTTTATAAGACTTTATTATTTTTTATTTTATATTTATTTTGAGACGGGCTCGCTCTGTTGCCCAGGCTGGGCACAATCATAGCTCAGTGCAGCCTCAGACTCTTGGGCTCAAGTGATTCTCCTGACTCAGCCTTTCGAGTAGTTGGGACCATAGGCATAAGACACTACTCTTGGCTGAGACTTTATTTTTTTTTTTAGAGCAGTTTTAAGTTTCCATCAAAATTGAGAGGAAGGGGCTAGGCGTAGGCTCACCCCTGTAATCCCAGTACTTTGGGAGGCCGAGGTGGGCAGATCACCTGAGGTCAGGAGTTCAAGACCAACCTGGCCAACATGGCGAAACCCCATCTACTAAAAATACAAAATTAGCAGGGCGTGGTGGCGGGCGCCTATAATCCCAGCTACTCAGGAGGCTGAGGCAGGAGAATTGCTTGAACCCGGGAGGTGCAGGTTGCAGTGAACTGAGATTGAGCCATTGTACTCAGGCCTGGGCAACAAGAGCAAAACTCCATCTCAAAAACAAAAAGTTTGACAGGAAGATACAAAGATTTCCCATATACTCCCTCACCCCCGCACATGAATAGCCTTCCCCATTATCAACGTACCCTGGCAGAGTGAAGCCTACATCGATGTGTCATTATCATCGAAGTCCAAGATTTATGTTAGGGTTCACTCTTGGCCTTAAACATTCTGTGGGTTTGGGCAAATGGGCCGTGATGTGGATCCACCACAGGGCATCATGCAGCGTGGTTGCACTGCCCTAAAAACCCCTGTGCTCCGACTGTTCATCCCTCCCTTCCCCCTTATTCGTGGTAATCACTGATCTTGTCTGTGTCTGTATAGCTTTGCCCTTTCCAGAGTGTCTTATACAGCCACTCCTCAACGTATGACAGGGTTACATCCCAGTAAACCCATAATAAGTTGAAAGTATCATGATTTGAAAATGCATTTAATATGCCTAAACTACCAAAGCTTAGCCCAGCCTACCTTTAATGTGCTCCAAACACTTACCCTACAGTTAGCAAAATCATTTGACACAAAACCTATTTTGTAATAAGGTGTTTAATATCTCATATAATGTATTGACTGCAGCACACTGTAGAGTGTTGGTTGTTCAGCCTCTTGGTCATGTGGCTGCCTGGGAGGTGTGGCTGCCGCTGCTGCCAGCATCGTAACAGTATCGTACCACATATCATACCGCATATTGTAGTGGATGTCACACCGCATATCGGACTGTATATCACAGGGGGGGGGGGGGGGGGGGGGCCCCCCCCCATGGGGCGCCTACTGGCATTTGTACCGTATATTGTAACCGCATTGTCACACCATCATATCATACCATATATCATAGTGCATATCCTACCGCATATCGTCCACATATCGACCGATATTGTACTGCATGTCACACCGACATATCTGTACCTTACTATCACAGTGCATATCCTTACCGCATGTCGTACACATGTCACCCATGTATCATACCATATATCATAGTGATTCCTACCGCATAATTGTACCACATGTTACACGTATATCTATAACCTTATCATAGTGGCATATTCCTGCCACATATGTAACCCACATGTTGTACCACAGGTTCACACTAGTATATCATACCAGTATATCATAATGGCATATTCCTTACCACATATTTGATCCATATTGTCCACATATCACAACACATATAGCATACCGTATATCATAGTGCGTATCCCCACATATCGTACCGCATATTGACTGTCATGTCACACCGCATATCGTACCATACATTCCAGTGCAATCCACTCATATTTACACGTGGTCACACATATAATCAACCATAATCATAGCTGCATACCGTACCGCATATTGTACCGCATGTCCACACCGTATATCATTCCGTTATCATAGTACATATCATACCGAATTTGACTGCATGTCACAACCGCATATCGAACCATATATCACAAGTGCATATCCTACCTCATATTGTACCCCACATGTCCACACCATATTATCATCCATATATCATAGTGGCATATCGCTACCGCATCATTGTACCACTGTCACACCGTAATATACCCGTATATCATAGTAACATATCATCCGCTTTGTACTGCACTGTCACACCGCATATCGTACCATATATCACCAGTGCTATCCTCTCATATTATTACGCGTGTCAAACCGTATTATTCATAATGTCATAGTGCTATTGTACCACATATTGTACCGCATGGTCACACCCGTATATCATACCGTATTATCATGTACATATGGTACTGTATATTGTAACCCATCACACTCTAGTATCATTACCATATACTTCATAGTGCCATAGGCCTACACGTATCGTACTGGCATATGTTACTGCATTGTCACACTGTATATCATACCGTATATCATAGTACCATATCGTACTGCTATTGTACCCACATGTCACACTCTAAATATACCATTACTACGTGCATAGGCCTAACACGTATCGTACTGCATATCGTACTGCATGTCACACCGTATATCATGGTGCATATCCTACCGCATATCCTTCTGCATATCATACTGCATGTCGCTAGTCCAGGAAAAAAACAAAATTCAAAGTACAGTTTCCACTCAGTGCGTTTTACTTTCGCACCATTGTAAAGTAAAAAAAAAAATCATATGTTGAGTCATTGTAAGTTGCAGATTGTCTGTGGTTGGAATCATACTGTTTGTGACCTTTTCCAGATTGACTTCTTTCACTTAGCGATACGCATTTTAAGGTTCGTCTATGTCACTTCAAGGCTTAATAACTCATTTCTCCTAGTGCTGAATAATATCCATTGTAGGGATATACTGCAGGCTACCCACTCACTAACTGGAGGACATCTTGGTTGCTTCCAGGTTTTGGCAAGTATGAATAAATCTGCTATAAACGTCTATGTGCAAGTTTTTGTGTGAACATGTTTCCAGCTCTACTGGGTAACTGCCAAGGAGTGTGATTGCTGGATCATATGATAAGAGTATGTTTCGTTTTGTTAGTAAATTGCCAAGCTGTCCTCCTCAGTGGTCGTAGGATTTTATTTTCCCCAGCAATGAGTGAGAGTTCCTGTAGCTCCACATCCTCCCCTGCGTTTGGTGTTGTGGGTGTTCTGGTTAGGTGGGTAGTGGTATCTCACCGTCCTTTTAATTTGCATTTTCCTGGTGACGTATGATGTGGAGCATCTTTTCATATATTTGTTTGCCATCTGTATATCTTGTTTAGTGGGATGTCTGCTAAGGTCTTCAACCCATTTTTTTAATTGTTGAGTTTTAGGAGTTCTGTATGTATTTTGGATAACACTCCTTTATCAGTTGTCTTTTGCAAATATTTTCTCTCAGTCTGTGACATCTCTCATTCCTGTTGACATTGTCTCTTACAGAAGTTTTTAATTTTAATGAAGTCCAGCTTATCAATTTTTTCTTTCATGGATTATGCTTTTGGTGTTGTATCTAAAAAGTCATCTCCATACCTAAAGTCATCTAGATTTGTCCTATGCTATTTCCTAAGAGTTTATAGTTTTGCATTTTACACTTAAGTCTGTGATCCGTTTTGAGTGTGTTTTCTTGTAGGGTGTAAGGTCTTTGTCTAGGTCATCGTGTGACTGTTTATTTGTTCCAGAACCATTTTTTACAGAGACTATCTTTCATTCATTGTACTGTATTGCCGTTGCTCCCTTTTCAAACATCAGTTGACATATTTATGTGGGTCTACTTCTGGGCTCTTGGTTCTGTTGCATTCATCTATTTGTCCAGTGTTTTCACCAGTACACACTGTCTTGATTGCTATAGCTTTGTAGTGGGTCTTGACATCAGGTCATGTCAGTTCTCCAACTTGTTCTCCTTCAATGTTGTGTTGATTATTCTGGATCTTCCGCCTCTACATGTAACTTTAGAGCTGGTTTGTCAATATTCATACAATTCTGAAACTTTGATTGAGATTGCATGGAATCTATAGGTCAAGGTGGGAAAAACGGACATCTTGACAGATTTGAGCCTTATTTGTGAACATGGAATATCTCTCCATTTATTTAGTTCTTTGTTTTTGCTTAGCAGAGCTTTATAGTTTTCCTTATAGAGATCTTGTACTTGTTTTGTTAGATTTATACCTATTTGAGTTTTGAGGGTGCTAATATAAGTAATAATGTGTTTTTAATTTCAGATTCTACTTGTTCCTTGCTGGTATATAGGGAAGAAATTGACTTTTGTGTACTCACCCTGTGTTCTGTGACCTTGCTGTAATTGCTTATTATTTCCAGTCAGTTTTTTTGTTATTGTTGTTCAGTTCTTTCAGATTTTCTGCACAGACCATCATATTATCTGTGAAGAAATTTTAATTTCTTCCTTCCCAATCAGTATACTTTTTATTTCCTTTTCTTATTTCATTAGTTAGAATTTCCAGCATGATGCTGACAAGGAGTGGTGAGATGATACATTCTTTTGTTTTCAATCGTAGTGGGAAAACTTTGAGTTTCTCACTTAGGTATGATATTGGCTGTATTTTTTTTGTAGATGTTCTTTATCAAGTTGAGGAAATTTCTCTCTATTCCTAGTTTACTAAGAGTTTTATCATTAATGGTTGTTGGATTGTGTCAAATGTTTTTTCTCCATTTATGGATATGATCTCATGATTTTTCTCTTTTAGCCTGTTGATTTGATGAGTTACATTAATTGATCCTTGAATGTTGAACCAGGCTTGCATACCTGGGATAAATGCCAGCTGATTGTGGTGTATGATTCTTTTTATTTTTTATCTTTTATTTTTTTGAGGCAGGGTGTTACTCTGTCGCTCAGACTGAAGTGCAGTAGAGTGATCACGGCTCATTGTAGCCTCAACCTCTCATGCTCAAGCAGTCTTACCACCTCAGCCTCCTGAGTAGCTGGAACTACAGGCATGAGCCGCCATGCCCAGCTAGTTTTTAAATTTTTTGTAGAGGCAGGGTCTTAAGATCTCACCCAGGCTGGTCTTGAACTCCTGGGCTCAAGTGATCTTACTGCCTTGGCCTCCCAAAGTGCTGGGATTACAGGTGTGAGCCACTGTGCCTGGCCCTGTGTGATTCTTTGTATGCATTGTTGGCTTCGATTTGGTACAATTTTGTTGCAGATTTTTGCATCTGTATTCATGAATGATATTGTTCTATAGTTGGTTTTTTTTTTCTTGTAATATCTTTATCTGGATCATACTGGCCTCATACAATGATTAAGGAAGTATTCTTTCTGCCTCTGTCCCCTGAAAGAGAGTGTAAAGAATTGTATAATTTCTTTTTTTTTCTTTGAGACAGAGTCTTGCTCTGTCTCCCAGGCTAAAGTGCAGTGGTGTGATCTTGGCTCGCTGCAACCTCCGTCTCCTGGATGCAAGCGATCCTCTTGACTCAGCCTCCCGAGTAGCTGGGACTACAGGTGCCTGCCACCACACCCAGTTAATTTTTGTATTTTTAGTAGAAACAGGGTTTCAGCATGTTGGCCAGGCTAGAATCTCCTGACCTCAGGTGATTCACCCATCTCAGATCTGACTGCCTTGGCCTCCCAAAGTGCTGGGATTACAGCTGTAAGCCACTGTGCCCAGGTAAGAATTGTATAATTTCTTTATTAAATATTTGGTAGAATTCACCAGTGCTAGTGCTTTCTAGCACTAGCTGGGCCTTGTGTTTTCTTTTTTAGAAGGTTATTAATTATTGACTCGATTTCTTTAAGAGGTATAGGCCTATTAAATTCTCTATTTCTTCTGGTGTGAGTTTTAGCAACTGTGTCTTTCATGAAACTGGCCCATTTTACTAGGTCATCAAATTTATGGGCATAGAGCTGTTCGTGGTATTACCGGATTATCCTTTTAACGTCATGGGATCTGCAGTGATGTCCCTTTTTACTTTTCGTATGCTAATAATTTGGGTCTGCTCTTTTTTTCCCTTAGTTAGCTTGGCCTGGAAGTGTACTGATTTATCAATATTTTCAAAAAAGCCAGCTTTTGATTTCATTGATTTTTCTCTGTTGATGTCCTCTTTTTAATTTTATTGATTTCTGCTCTAATATTTCTTTTTTCTGCTTACTTCAGATTTAATTTACTCTTATTTTTCTAGTTAATCCAAGCTTGAAGCTTAGATGATTGATTTTAGATCTTTCTTCTTTTCTAATATATGCACTCAACACTATAATATATGCACTCAACACTATAATATATGCACTCAACACTATAGTATATGCACTCAACACTATAGTATATGCACTCAACACTATAATATATGCACTCAACACTATAATATATGCACTCAACACTATAGTATATGCACTCAACACTATATGCACTCAACACTATAGTATATGCACTCAACACTATAGTATATGCGCTCAACACTATAGTATATGCGCTCAACACTATAGTATATGCGCTCAACACTATCGTATATGCGCTCAACACTATCGTATATGCGCTCAACACTATCGTATATGCGCTCAACACTATCGTATATGCGCTCAACACTATAATATATGCATTCAACACTAAAAATTGCCCTCTAAGCACTGCCTTTGTTTGCATTCCACAAATTCTGTTAAGTTTGTTTTCATTTTTATTTAGTTCAAAATGCTTTCACATTTCTGAGATTTGTTTTGGAGCCTCTGTGTTATTTAGAAATACGTTGTTTAATCTTCATATATTGTGGAATTTTCCAGTTATTTTTCTGTTACTGATTTCTAATGTGATTCCATTGTGCTCTGAGAGCAGATGTATAATTTCTGTTCTTTTATATTTGTTAAGATGTGTTTTATGGCCCAGAATGTGGCTATCGTGGTGAATGTTACATGCGAGCTTGATAAGAATGTGTATTCTGCTGCTGTTGGGTGAAGGAGTCTAAAGCTGACCGTTGCACCCAGTTCACTGATAGTGCCGTGGAGTTCAGCTGTATTCTTACTCGTTTTCTGCCTGTTGGATCCATTTCTGATAGGGAGATGTTGAAGTCTCCAGCTATTTCTTCTTGCGGTTCTATTAGTTTTTGACTTAAATAGTTTGACACTCTGTTGTTAGGCATATACATATTAAGGATTGTTATGTATTTCATTAAAGACATAAAATTGGCATCTTTATCATTGTGTAATGCCCTTTATTCATGTTGACTCTCTTTACTTTGAAGTCTGCCGTGTCAGAAATTAATATAAAAACTTTTGCTTTCTTTTGATTAGTGTGAGCATGGTATATTTTCTTCATTTGGGTTTCTTGAAGACAATAAGTAGGTGGATCTTGCTTTTTGATCCTCTCTGACAATCTCTGTCTTGTGATTGGTACATGTAGATCATTGATGTTCAAATGATTATTGATATATTGGATTAGTGTCTACCATATTTGTCACTATTTTTTATTTGTTGTCCTCGTTATTTGTTCCTGCTTTTGTCTTTCATTCTTTTTTTGCCTTTTGTGGTTTTAATGGAACTTTTATGATTCTATTTTCTCTCCTATCTTAGCATATCAGTTAAAGGTTCTTTTTTTTTTAACTTTTTAAAGTGGTTTTAATACATTTACAATCAATCCAAGTCCACTTTTAAATAAGACTGTACCACTCCCATTCCTTGTATCCTTGCTGTCATTCATTTTACTTGTGTATAAGCCGACATAAGCATGTTATTCCTTGGTATTGGCACAGGATTGGTTGGTTCTTGGACCCCTGTGGATACTAAAATCTGCAAACGCTCAAGTTCCTTAAATAAAATGGCATAGGGTTTGCATATAACCTATGCATGTTCTTCCATGTACTTTAAGTCATCTCTAGATTGTTTATAAAACCTAATACAATGTAAATGCTATGTAAATTGTTGTTATACTGTATTTTAAAATTTGTATTATTTTTTATTTTTATTTTTCCAAATATTCTTGGTTTGTGGTTGGTTGAATCCATGGATGTAGAACCCACAGATAAGGAGGGCTAACTATACATATGCGTACACACACACACACACACACACACACGAATAAATACCTAAGCATATGTAATTGAAACATTTTCGTTACTATTATTCTGAACAAACTGTTCAGATCAATTAAGAAACAGAAAAGGAAGAGTTGTTTCCCTTTATTTATTTTTTCTTCCATGCTTTTCTTTTTTTTATGTTGACCCAAGTTTCTGACCTATATTATTTTCTTTCTGATGTGGTTTGGCTGTGTCCCCACCCAAATCTCAACTTGAATTGTATCTCCCGGAATTCCCACGTTGTGGGAGGGGCCCAGGGGGAGGTAATTGAATCATGGGGCCCGGTCTTTCCCGTGCTATTCTTGTGATAGTGAATAAGTTTCATGAGATATGATGGGTTTATCAGGGATTTACACTTTTGCCTCTTCCTCATTTTCTCTTGCTGCCGCCATATAAGAAGTGCCTTTTGCCTCCTGCCATGATTCTGAGGCCTCCCCAGCCATGTGGAACTGCAAGTCCAATTAAACCTCTTTTTCTTCCCAGTCTCGGGTATGTCTTTATCAGCAGCGTGAAAACGGACTAATACACCTTCTTTCTGAAGAACTTCTGTTTATGTTGCTTGCAAGACAGGTCTACTGGCAACAAATTCCCTCAATTTTGTTTGAAAGTATTTCTCCTTCACTTTGGAAGGATAATTTTGTAGAGTATATGTATAATTTTGGGCTGGTGAATATTTTTCTCTGAGTACTTTAAACATTTCTCTATGCTGTCTTCTTGCTTCATGATATCTGAGAAGTTGAATGTAATTCTTTTTTTTTGAGATGGAGTTTCGCTCTCGTTGCCCGGGCTGTAGTGCAATGGTGTGATCTCAGCTCACTGCAACCTCTGCCTCCCAGGTTCAAGTGATTCTCCTGCTTCAGCCTTCTGAGTAGCTGGGATTATAGGCGAGCACTACCGTGCCCAGCTAGTTTTTGTGTTTTTGTAGAGATGGGGTTTCACCATATTGGTTAGGCTAGTCTCAAACTCCTGACCTCAGAAGATCCACCTGCCTCGGCCTCCCAAAGTGCAGGGATTATAGGTGTGAGCCGCCATGCCCGGCCTGTAATTCTTATCTATGTTCCTCAGTAAAGTTTTTTTTTTCCCCCCATCTGGCTTCTTTCAGGATTTTGTCCTTACCTGTGATTTTCTGTAGTTTTAATATAATATGGCTAGGTGTAGATTTTTTGACATTGATCTTGGTGTTCTGTGAGCTTCCTGGATGTGTGGTTTGGTGTCTGACATCAATTTGGAGAAATTCTCAGTCATTATTTTATCAAACATTCTGTTCCTTTCTCTCTTCTTCTGCCATCCCCATTACACACGTGAATACCTTTTGCAGTTGTCCCACAGTTCTTGGATATTTTGTTCTGTTTTTTTTTTTCCTTCCCGCTTTTTGTTCTCTTTGCTGTTGAGTTTTGGGGGTTTCTATTGAGGTATCATCGAGCACAGAGACTTTTTTCTTCAGCTGTGTCCAGTTTACTAGTGAGCCCATCAAAGTTGTTCTTCACTTCTGTTTCTGTTGTTTTTGACCTCAGACTTTCCGTTCCGGTTCTTTCTTAGGCTTTCCATCTCTCTGCTTGTGTGCTATGAACTTTATCTATTAGAGCTCTTGGGAAGTTACTCAGTTGTTTTAGGTTCCTGTTCTGACAATTCCAACATCCCTGCCATGTCTGGAACTGGTGCTTGCTCTGTCTCTTCAAACCGTATTTTCTGCTTTCTAGTACGCCTTGTAATTTCTTCTTGATTGTGCAGTGGCGCGATCTTGGCTCACTGCAGCCTCTGCCCCCCAGGCTCAAGCAGTCCTCTCACCCCCACCTCCGGAGTAGCTGGGACCATAGGTGCACACCACCATGCCCAGCTAATTGTTTGTATGTTTGGTAGAGATGAGGTTTCGCCATGTTGCCCACGCTGGTCTCCAACTCCTGAGTTCAAGTAATCTGCCTGCCTTGACCTCCCAGAGTGCTGGGATTAAAGGTGTGAGCCACAGTGCCTGGCCTGTTTCTCTGTCTTTAACGGTGTAGATAAGCTGAGCACTATTCAGCGGGGAATATATTCACGGATAAGAAATGGATTGCTGCACGTTTGAAGTTCATTTTTAAAACACTTAAACAAATTTTAGCCACCAGAATTATAGAGGTTTCCCGAAAAGGATGTTTACTATATTCTCTTTTTGGTCCTACCTATAAGTTAGCAAGGGTATTTCTTAAAGGAATTTAACATTATATTGGTTTTAAAAATACTTAGAGTTTCAAGTTAGCAACATCACATGAATCTCAGAAAACATATGTTTTCCCAGCCTGTTTGCAATATTCAAGTTTATGATTGAATTTTTTGGTTTCATGTTTGATTTTTACCTCTAGGAAATGGAAAAGGAAGAAACAGATTTAGAACATGCTAGAGCTGATGCATATATAGCCAGTTGTGAAGATGATTTTGAAGTATGTATAAAAGTTAAAACTTTCCTTAGCTTAAAATCATTTATTCTGAAAAGTCAGCTTATATATAGTAAATGTGATGCCCTTTTATTCTTTTATTAATCCTAATACTCAGTATCTGTCTAGGTTTGATTTAGGTCAAGCTGTTACCTGTAAAATGCTTGCTATACTTCTACCAATACTTACCAATATGATGTAATTAAATGATTTTATAATTTAACTCATATTTAAGTGCACTGCATAAAAAAGTGTGTATGTAGGTATCTATAAAAATACATACATTTTCACATTCTCAGTACAAGTGTTTGCACGTGATGGTAATTGATAGGTCTTCTGTATATGGTTCTGTATTGTGTGATTTATTTTTAGAGAAATAAAGGTAGCAGTTTGTATAGATGTATCTTCAAAAACATTAAAGTCAGGGAACTATAAATATCTTAGCTGTAATAAGGACATTGTCTGTTTTAAGTTATAAGCTGTCATGTTTTGTTCAGTATGAGTGATAACGTAAAGTCAGTTTGTCTTAAAGCGTTCCAAAAGATTGTTACTGTTTGCAGGACTACGAAGATGATTTTGAGGTTTGTGATGATGATGATGATGAAAGCAGTAATGAACCTGAGTCAAGAGAAAAAATGGAAGAACTTCCTCTAGCTCAAAAAAAGGAAATACAAGAAATTCAAAGAGCTATTAATGCAGAAAATGAAAGGATTGGCGAGTTATCTTTGAAACTGTTTCAGAAGCAAAGTAGAACAGAATTTGAAAAGGAGCCCAGGACAGGTAAACAAATCAATGCTACTAATAGTGTCCATGCTCTTAGGGCTCTGTGTACTGAGCCCTCACAGATGCCGTCACACACAGGCCTGCTCTAATAAGGTGGGCAGAGAAGTAACATCTTCCACATGCTGGTGGTGCTGTGCCCTTGCAATTACCACATAGGAGGCCCCCCGAAGACTTGAGCACGAGCACGTCAAGAATTCTCTTACACAGAGAAGTTGCACATCACTTTCTGCTCAGCGCCCAGGCCTTAGGTTAGCTAAGGGCGCTGTGGCCCCACTCAGTGAGCACTGATGCTCCTGTTCTCCAGAGGGAGCTGAGGATACTGTGGCCCTCCTCAGTGGGCAGCCTGGCTTGTGTTATCTTTGCAACCAGCGTTTTATCCATCTGTGAGCACATGCTCTTATTTTTCCTGATGATGTGCTCATTGAGTTTCCACAGAGGAATCATCATGGTTTTCCCTGGAGGTGTGGCAGTGTCCGCCAGTGAGTGCCTTCATGAGGCACGTGGTGACTGAGGGTTTGAGGTGCCTGTCAAGTCTTGGGACACAGTCGGACTGAGCCTGACACGAGGCATGCTCTTGATTCATTCTTTTTTCCTACAAGGACCTTTTAAAATTAAATTTAGAAATGTATTTTTTCTCCAAATTCTTAGCATCCGGATATAATGTTACTTGTAAGAGTAGGAATTAATGTTTCAAATCGCTTTAAAGGACAACTGTGACTTTCTGATAAAACATGGGCACTGAGGGTAAAATAGGATAATGTTAAAATATTATTTGATGACATACTACTTTAAATTATCTAGTAAAATATTCAGTAATAGATAGTTAATTATAGTTAGTAATTAATATGATGCACTAATACAAATGAAGGTTTTGCAGAATGATTCTTTGTCTCACATTTTGTGCCTGCTACAGAGATGGCAGAACTCAGCTGGGCAGTGCTGATAGAGCGTTCTTTAAACTTACAGCAAAAGGGCGCCTGTCCTGGTAGAGGTTAGGATCTGCTCCTTCTTCAGCCCTATTGCCCAGCTGAGGCTCAGGGACTGTTCCCTCAGTTGCCCATGGAGTAGCACTGCACACAGGGAGGGTCTGTGTGCCACCAACACACAGGATTTCCTGACAGCATTAAAGCTCGTCTGCTCTGGAGTTGCTGAGAAGTGAGCAGGATTTTATTCTTAACATTACTGGTTTTCTTAGCAGATCTTTGAATAACCTTTTTTTGTTACTCATTTTCTACATTTATGCTTAGTGTTATTTCTTCATTAGCCTCATTTACAAGATTAGAATTTACAACTCTCAATATAAGAGATTATTTTTGGCGTATTTCTTATCTGAAGGAGTTATTCACTGCCACATACATTGCTCCAGGTACAGCTGGAGCTGCTTTCTTGGCCCTGTTTCATGTCGAGCTGGCACCGGTGGATGGTTGTAAAGGCTAGCACAGCACTGATGTCATGGTCTGTGCTGAAGCAGGAATCACGGAGCCATGCTGACCCTGGGATTTCAGATAACTGACTAGCTGTGTGATCTTGGGCAGTTACTTAACCTCTCTGTGCCTCATTTTCCTTAACTGAAATGAGCCTCAGACTTTCTTTAGGGTTGTTGTGAAGATTAAACAAGCTAAACATGGAAGGTGCTTAAAGGAGTGGCAGGCACGTTCTGAGTGCTAAGCACCATCCGCTGCTGTTCTGTGGAATTCATCAAACAGCCAGTACTGTTTTGTTTCTGTGTCCTCCTTGGCTATACCCTGCTGCACCCTGTGGTGCTTGGACTACTTGGTTATAAACTGCACACCTTATCCTTTTTTGGGGCAGTAGGAAACCATTTGGTAAATAACTTTTTCCCATGCATTGAAGTTACACCATGGTGTTGGAAAGCCTATGTACACTTCCAAAAGGTAAATGGTCCACTTGGTCAGTGAAGGAGTCTTTGCTGAGCGCTGACGCCTTGCACAGAGGTGTGGGCTCTGCTCCAGGGATGTCTTTGTTCAAGTCTTAATTCTGTAACTTTAAACGTTTTCTCATTTTTAAAAACAGCCACATCTTATAATGTCTGTGTGGTGCTTTGTAATTGTGCATAAACGTGGCCTGCTGTGGTCCTTATCACATCCTGTATGACAGATGTCCGACAATAAGGGACCTGAGATGCAGAGGTGAAGTAACCCATGGTCATGAAGCAAGTAGCAGGCAGTGCTGGGATTGAGCTCAGGCCCCTGACCCAGACAGGCATCCTCCAGAGCCACACCCTCTGCATCACTGGCCTGCAAGCTTTGTTGTGAAGATCAGATGAGATAATGTGTGGGAAAGGTCTATGAGAGTTTCATAAAACTGTAGGACAAGTGCAAACCAACATCCAAAAGGAATGAAAAGACAGTAAGATGCAGTAGAAATAAATATACAAACAAATATGCAGATAAATATGTACAGGAAGCCATAGAAATCCTTAGGGGGAAGAGGTGGATTGAGGAATGGTTTGTGTCCATTACTAAGGATTATGGATGGAGTTGTTTGTTCTTGTCTTTCTTTCTTCCTTTTTTTTTTTTTTCCCCTGAGACAGAGTCTCACTGTCTCCCATGCTGGAGTACAGTGGCGTGATCTCTGCTCACGGCAACCTCCATTTCCTGGATGCAAGCGATTCCTCTGCTTCAGCCTCCCGAGCAGCTGCAACTACAGGCACCCTCCACCACACCTGGCTGATTTTTGTATTTTTAGTAGAGATGGGGTTTTGCCACATTGGCCAGGCTGGTCTGGAACTCCAGCCCTCAAGTGATCCGCCTGCCTGGGCCTCCCAAAGGGCTGGGATTACAGGCATGAGCCATCACACCTGGCCAGGTTGTTCATTCTTATATAATATGAACCTTTTCCATCAGCCTGACAATTTGATAATCTAGTCACATCTTCAGAAATTTTAGAAATTCTTCTGAGGAAGCTCATGCCTGCATTCTCTTTTGTTTTGTGCCCTTTGACATATTAAGTAATGATTCAATATTCATTTGCACTTGTTTCTGTTTTTTAGCAATTTTGTATGTCCTTGTTCCACTTCCCTTACTAAAAGATAATCTGGTTTTTCTTGCAGAATGGGCCTAGAACTGCATCTTTTGTGCATTCTTAAGTATTTCTAAAACTCTTTAAACGTGAGTGATACATACAACAGATTATCAGTGAATTTTGCTTTGTTGCCTGAAACTTTTAGATGAAATAAGCAAGAGAGGTCTCTTAAATGCTTATGGAAGATGTTTGTCGTTAGTTGAAGGGTTTATTGACCATAATTGTTATATATGCCTATAATTGTTTTACTCCGGATATTTTTTTGCTTGGAAGACATATTTCAGTGTTGCAAAAATAGTGTTTTTCTCCCTCATACAGATACAAACAGTTCCCCTTCCAGAGCCTCCGTTTGTGGAATTTTTGTGGATTTTGCCTCAGCTTCACACCGTCAAAAGAGTCGGACTCAGGCCCTTAAGCAAAAGTAGGTGTATTGGGAAAGCAGCCAAAGGGGCTTAGGGTTTTAGCATACTTTCTTTCACATACTTTTAACAAATCGAGTTTTCAGTTGCATTTTTACTACTGTGTTTTGGGGTATATGACTTAATTTGTACTACACTTTTCTTTGTGTTGATGTCTTATGTTAGTAGAGCAGGCGTGTGAGCTGCTACGGTACCATGTGCTGGGGTATATGACTTAATTTGTACTACGCTTCTCTTTGTGTTGGTGTCTTATTTAATTTGTGCTACGCTTCTCTTTGTGTTGGTGTCTTATAGTTTAGTAGAGCAGGTGTGTGAGCTGCCACGCACCATGTGCTGATGCTGGATGTTTGTCCTTACGTTTGTGGTGGACACTTGGAGCTACCCTGGGAATAAATGGAGAAATGTGTAAAATTTAGAAATCTGTAAAAGATATATTTTTAAGTCAGGCGTCTATTGTACTAAGCCCAAATATGACTGAGGAGTAAATGAAAAAAATAAAGATTTTTTTTTTGAGACAAGAGTTTTACTCTTGTTGCCCAGGCTGAAGTGCAATGGTGCAATCTCAGCTCACTGCAACCTCTGCCTCCCAGGTTCAAGTGATTCTCCTGCCTCAGGCTCCTGAGTAGCTGGGATTATAGGCGCCTGCCACCACGCCTGGCTAATTTTGTGTTTTTAGTAGAGACAGGGTTTCTCCATGTTGGTCAGGCTGGTCTCGAACTCCTGACCTCAGGTGATCCGCCTGCCTCGGCCTCCCAAAGTGCTGGGATTACAGGCATGAGCCACCGTGCCTGGCTAAAAAATAAAGATTTTTAAAAGTGGGTTTAAAATCTCTTTATCACCTGGCTTAGTTCATGGTCTTAATAAGTACTCAATAAGTATTTACTAAATGAAAAAATCAATCATTAATAATAAAAGTGGCTGGGCATGGTGGTATATGCCTATAATCCCAGCACTTTGAGCACAGGAGTTCAAGACTGGGTCTGAGCAACATAGTGAGACGCACCTATGGTCCCAGCTCCTGGGGGGTGCTGAGGTGGGAGATAGCTTGAGTCTGACAGGTCGAGGCTGCACTGAGCCGTGACTGCACCATTGCCCTCTAGCCTGGGTGGCAGAGCGAGACCCTGTCTCAAAATAGAAAAAGAAAATAGTAATAAAGGTAACAGTTTTCACAGCAGTTTTGCTGCCCTTATATTTTGGGTCTCCTATGGAGGTAGCAAAACTAGTTTCTGGCCCCATGTCTTTTTTTTTTTTTTTTTTAACCTGATTCACGTTCTCAGAAAAGTACATATGGTTTAATGCAATTTTTATAAACCCTGAAATAAAGCTACACAGTATGTTGTTTAGACTCATATAAATATGAGATAAAATTATATTTTGAAAAACAAGAAAATGATAACCACAAAATTCAGTCTAGTAATTGTTGTGGGCAGTGGGGGATCTGGGAATGTGTCAGGGAGGAGCCACTAAGTAGATGCAGGTCATTGGTTGCCTTCCCTCCCTTTCCCTTTCCCTTTCCCTTTCCCTTTCCTTTTCCTTTTCCCTTTCCCTTTCCCTTCCCTTTTCTTTATTTTACGTCTTCTGCTTTTGAGACAGGATCTCGCTCTGGCACCCAGGTTAGAATGCCGTGTCATGATCTTGGTTCACTGCAGCCTTGACCTCCTGGGCTCAGGTGACCCTCCACCTCAGCCTCCCGAGTAGCTGGGATTACAGGTGTGCACCACCACACCCAGCTAATTTTTATATTTTTTTATGTAGAGACGGGGTCTCGCCATGTTGCCCAGGCTGGTCTTGAACTCCTGGGCTCAAGCAGTCCACCCACCTCAGCCTCCCAAAGTACTGGGATTACAGGTGTGAGCCACCGTGCCTGGCTGGTAATCTAGTAATTGGTAGTTTTCTAGTTAGGTAGGTCCTAGGACCTGTTAACTAGATTGATATATAGTGTACAAGTAGATTATATGGATTATTTTGAATCAAAAATTATATTAAATATTTCAAAAGAAACATTTAAGAAATGAAAGGCTGAAACATAAAGGGATTGATGATAAATAAAAGTAAAAAAGTTTTTGAGAAAAACGTAGGAGTCCACACTTTATAGGAGTGTGGGTGAGTTCTGGCATTTGTGTGTTGTAAGGAAATACAGAGAAGAAAAATAGTATAGTGGAACTTTTACTACTAGATATACATTTAGTAAATCAACTTGAAATTTGAGGGAAAACAGATACCTGCTTCACACTATACCCAAGATATATTCCAAATTGATTTTTTAAAAAATGAAAAAAAAGAGCATAGATAGTGTAAGTGCTTATTTCAGTGATAAGAAAGGACTTTCTAAGAATAAAAGAATAAAATGAAAAAATAAAATTACTGGAATGTACCTCAAAATTAAATTTCTGTAAGGTACAATTGTCCATAAATTTGACAAAATTTAAAGGTAATTAACCAATTGGGAAAATATATTTGTAAAATAGAGACTTATTATCCCTAATGCATAAAATGTTTTTATAATTTAATAAGCAAAGTTAAATAGCCCTAGTTAAAAATGGGCATAGATCATGTAAGACTCGAGATCCAGTTACGAAAACAAAAACTAATTTGGGCATTAAACAGAAGGATGTGACACAGGGAGTGAATTCCATAGGTGTTGGAAGAGCTGAGCTTCAGCAGGGCCCAGGAGCAGCTCAGAGATTCGCCGCAGTAGGAGCCACCACTTCCCCTGAGCCGGAGAGGCTGGGCAGTCGGCAGTCGGGAGCCAGAGCCATGGCCGGCCTGCTGGAGCCACAGGAAAAACCTGTCAGTGGCTCAAGGTAGAGAGGTAGGGAGAAAAGTAATGTGTTTGCTTATTTTCTCTTACATTATTTCCCCAGTCTCTCACCAGATGGTCCCAGGGTGGTAAAGGACACAGAGAGAATTCACATCAGAGAAAAATTAGGCTGTCAGTAAATGTGTGAAAATATATCCTGTCAGAGAAAAGCATATTGAAACAATGGGATGAATTTTTCTTTTATGGAATAGGCAAGGTATTAAAAAATGGTAATACTTAGACCAGGCATAGTGGCTCATGCCTGTAATCCCAGCACTTTTGGAAGGTGGAGGTGGGCGGAACACCTGAGGTAAGGAGTTCGAGACCAGCCTGGCCAACATGGTGACACCCCGTCTCTACCAAAAATACAAAAATTAGCCGTGTATGGTGGCACATGCCTGTAATCCCAGCCACTCAGAAGGCTGAGGCAGGAGAATTGCTTGAACCTGGGAGGTGGAGGTTGCAGCAAGCTGAGATTGCGCTACTGCACCACAGCCTGGGCGACAGAGCAAGACTCCCTCTCAAAAAAAAAAAAAAAAGATAATACTTCAGTACTGATGAGAATGTAGAGAAAAAGCTTGCTTGAAACAAATTGGTACAACCTCTGCATAGGCAGCTTTCTATCAGGTATGAAATATAGCTATCAAAATGATGGACACTCTTGAGGATATAATGTCATGAAAAATGCTCCAGTGATACGAGAAAAGCATCTTAAAAAAGAATATGGAAGGAGTCCTACTTTCTTGATGGAATAACTTGTATCAGAGAAATCCTTCAGCTAAAGCAACTATAAAAGTTGGATTTAAAACAACAAAAACACCCCAGCTGATTAAATATATCGGGAGCAACCAAGGCCGCTGGGCCCTGAAGAGCCGAGGTCCTGGAGAGAAGGGACACACGCAGGCGATCCCTGTTTCCACTCAGGTTTGCATCTTGATTTCTCAAGACAATAGAGTGAAGCAGAAAGAGATGGCCTGGAGCATGCGACGTTTGCACAGAGTCGAGGGCACGAAAATGGAAGTTGAGGACCTTCCAGTGGGAGAATTTCTGATAAAACATCCCAGGCTTTGGTCGAGCCTCCTGCAGGCCGGTGCTCTAGGAAGCAGGGCAGACCTGGTGGAGTGTGAGGAGAAGGAAGGGGGGAGGAGGAGGAGCAGAGAGCAGACCCAGTGGCCGAGGCACCTGGATGTTGGGTGGCTCGTTCACTCGCTCATTCACTGTGCATTCATTGAGCACCGGCTGTGTGGAGATCACGGTAAAGAAACAAAAATCTCTGCCCTTGCGAGTTTATATCCCAGTGAGGAGTAACAAACAGTATCTTAAGGATTTGACCCCGGTCACACTAATGTTAGGGTGAAACTTTAGAAAGGAGAAACCAGAACAGGCGATTGAAAAGGAACCGTTTGTGAAGCAAGAGGAAGCCACGTGGGTGCGGCAGTTCGGGGCCTGTGGGCGGAGGGCGATTGGCTGTGTCAGGCCTGTGGGCCAAAGGCGATTGGAGGGCGATTGGCTGTGTCAGGCCTATGGGCTGAGGGCTATTGGCTATGTCAGGCCTGTGGGCCGAGTGCAATTGGCTGTGTTCGGGCTGCGGGTGGAGGGCCATTGGCTGTGTCAGGCCTGTGGGCAGAGGTTGATTGGCTGTGTCAGACCTGCGGGCCGAGTGAGATTGGCTGCGTCAGGCCTGCCAGCCGAGCGTGATCAGCTGTGTCAGGCCTGTGGGCGGAGAGAGCCATTGGCTGTGTCAGGTGGGAGGAGGGCCATTGGCTGTGTCACACCTGTGGGCGGAGGGCGATTGGTTGTGTCACACCTGTGGGCGGAGGGCGATTGGTTGTATCAGGCCTGTGGGCAGAGGGCCATTGGCTGTGTCACGCCTGTGGGCTGAGGGCGATTGGTTGTGTCAGGCCTGTGGGCCAAGGGCGATTGGAGGATGATGGGCTGTGTCAGGCCTGTGGGCAGAGGGCGATTGGCTGTGTCAGGCCTGTGGGTGGAGCAGGATTGGCTGTGTCAGGCCTGTGGGCTGAGGGCGATTGGAGGGCGATCCGCTGTGTCAGACCTGTGGGAGCCTGGTTGACTGTGTCAGGCCTGTGGGCCGAATATGATTGGCTGTGTCAGGCCTGCGGGTGGAGGGCTATTGGCTGTGTCAGGCCTGTGTGCGGAGGGTGATTGGCTGTGTCAGGCCTGTGGGCCGAGTGCGATTGGCTGTGTCAGGCCTGTGGGTGGAGTGCAATTGGCTGTGTCAGGCCTGCTGGTGGAGGGCCATTGGCTGTGTCAGGCCTGCGGGTGGGGGGCCATTGGCTGTGTCAGGCCTGTGTGCGGAGGGTGATTGGCTGTGTCAGGCCTGTGGGCCGAGTGCAATTGGCTGCATCAGGCCTGCGGGGGGAGGGCGATTGACTGTGTCAGTCCTGTGGGCCAAGGGTGATTGGCTGTGTCAGGCCTGTGGGCAGAGGACGATTGGTTGTGTCAGGCCTGTGGGCGAAGGCCATTGGCTGTGTGTGCAGTTGGCTGTGTCAGGCCTGTGGGCGAGAGCCTTTGGCAGTGTCAGGCCTGTGGCTGGAACGGGATTGGCTGTGACAGGCCTGTGGGCGGAGGGCGATTGGAGTGCGATTGACTGTGTTAGGTGCTGCCTGCAGGTCAAGTCCTGGGTGAAGCACAGAGGTTGGCTGTGGCCTGGAGAAGAGCGTGGCCCAAAACCGTTACTGGCCGCGTGGTCTGACCATGGCGCAGGTGATGGGACAGTCAGAATGTCAACTCCTGAAGTCAAATGAATTGGTGCTTACGAACATCCCAGGCATACATGTTGTGTGACTTGACTTTGTGTTAGCTCAGGCGTACGCATTAGAATAGTCACACATCAGGTTCTTAACACACAACGAAGCAGTTGGGGAGCAGGATCACCAGATGCCAGGGTCACACGCCGGATTCCCACGACTGTCTACTACTCAGTTATTTTTAACTGTTAAATATCTCAGACTCACCTCAGACTGAAGCTAGATTTCTGACAATAACATGCGTTTAACTCTCTTAAGTTTACTTCTGTTCTCCCTACACTTCCCCACGTATATTATTCAAGTTAATTTTTGTCTTGTGTCCAATTTATTTCAAAGGATGCGAAGTACAAAACTGCTTCGGCTCATTGACTTAGATTTTTCATTTACTTTCTGGCTCTTGGATCTACCACCAGTAAATGAATATGACATGTATATCAGAAACTTTGGGAAAAAAAATACCAAGCAGGTAAGTATGAGATATGTTAACTAAGTGATAAAATGCAAGTAAAGTCTAATAGGAGAACTTTGTGTCTTCCTGAATATTGTTCTGCAATATTAGAACTTGGGGATGGTCTGTGAAGGATACAAGCTTAAGGAACATGGGGACCCATCTTCACATGGAGCCCATTCACCCGAGAGGCCAGGCACAGGCAAAGCCAGAGGTACTCCAGAGCCTTCAGGAGTGCCTGAAGGAGCTCCGGTGGGTGATATGCTCAGAATAGGGACAGAATGGCTGCTGTCCTGACCTTGGAGTGAAGCTTTATGCTGTGCAAATGTTTTATTTATTTATTTATTTAGAGACAGAGTCTCACTCTGTTGCCCAGGCTGGAGTGCAGTGGAGTGATCTTGACTCACTGCAAACTCTACCTCCCGGGTTCAAGTGATTCTCTTGCCTCAGCCTCCCAAGTAATTGGGATTACAGATGTGAACCATCACGCCCAGGTAATTTTTGTATTTTTAGTAGAGACAGAGTTTCACCATGTTGGCCAGGCTGGTCTTGAACCCTGGCCTCAAGTGATCCGCCTGCCTTGGCCTCCCAAAGTTCTGGAATTACAGGTGTGAGTCTCTGTGCCCAATCTATTTATTTATTTATATTTGTATTTTTTTTATTTGTATAAATTGAGGTAGTACAAGTGCAGTTTTGTTATATGGATCTGTTGCATAGTGGCAAAGGCAAATGTTTTATTTAAAGTCTAACAAAGTGTCAAGTTTGGATTTGTTTCTTGTGTTCCAGGTGAGTGTATAGCAGTCCTACTTCTCTGTTTAAAATTCTTATAATTGAAGAATTTCAATGTATGCAGTACTTCTGAACGTTTTTATAATGTGGACTCACTTAAAATTTTTTTAAATTTAATTTATTTATTAGAGACAAGGTACTAATTTATTTATTAGAGACACCCCCAGGCTGGAGTATAGTGGATGTTCACAGGCATGATCACAGGACACTGCAGGCTCAGCTTCCCCCATAGCTGGGACTGCAGGCCTGTGCCACCATGCCTAGCTTTGGACTCGCTCTAATTCAGATTATACCTGTTTGATTCTGGGACTCTCTTCTCTCATGGGTCTCTCAAGGTGCCCTGGTGTATGCTGTTCCTGCTCCCTATCTGCCTTATCTGCCTGTCTGTTCCTCAGTTTCCAAGGCCTGTTTTCTGGGTGAACCCTTCCTAGTGACTTATACTGAATTCTTTCTCCTGTTCCAGAGTTCCTACAATTTACTATTTCATGCAATTTTGTACTTCCCTGTAGTATTTCCAATCATTAATTCATTATGTAATGGTCTCACTTCACAACAAGGTTCTAAAGCTTTTGAAGTCAGACGTCCTATCTCACATTTTTCTTACATTCCTGATACGGGTACCACCAATCTTAACATTGTCTAGTTGGTGCACTCAATAAAATCCTTTTAAAAGGAGGAAGGTCACGGGATGAAGCTGAAGAAGCTGATGGCTTTTAAAATTTTTAAATTTAAAAATTTTTGTTTAAGAAACAGGGTCTTGCTCTGCCACCCAGGCTGGATGGAGTGCAGTAGCAAGATCATAGCTCACTGCAGCCTTGAGCTCCTGGGACACTGACAATATTAATCCTAGTTTTACAGCTGATTCACTCTGACCTTAAGTAGGTTATTTATCTTTGGTGGTTTTCCTCATCACAAAGCTGTTAGTAACAAAACTGACTTCACTGAAGCATGTACCTTTCGAAATAGATATGTGATTTTGAAAAATCAGTATGTTCTAAGAAAATAGGATGTGGGCAGGTGAGGTGGTAGTATTTTCAGACTAAAGGGAAATCGTTTGGTGAGACTTTTTGAACACACTTTTGAAAATTAGACCTGTATATATCTATATCGAATGTTTAAGCACAGTTGTCTTTGCATGATTGTTCTTTATGCTTTGATACTTACTTTTGATACATGACTCTCATTATGAACTTATTTCAGTAATGACAAATTGCTCTGAAATTGAAACCAATGTTAATTTTGGCATATTTTTGTTTTTAAGGCATATGTTCAGTGTAACGAAGATAATGTTGAAAGAGACATTCAAACGGAGGAAATAGAGACCAGGGAAGTGTGGACCCAGCACCCAGGAGAAAGTACCATTGTATCTGGAGGTAACATCTTGCTCTTGAGTGTTGACCATTGACTCTCTTGACATTCTTTTTTGTTTTATTTTTACTTATTCCCTTTCTGGTTCACTCTCATTTTGTCTTTCTCTTCTGTATGGTTGTTAGCATGTGACAATAGCAGTACCCAATTTTCTTTTAAAGAAACACTAACCACCAGTCACAGAGCTGCTGAACTACAAGGGGAAGGAAACCTGCTCTTGAGGCCCGGTCTGCGCCATTGCCAGGATTTATGACAGATTTTATTCCTATGTAGAGGGAGAGATTCCACATTCCAAACAACCACTGTGTCCCTGGATCTTTGGAACACATTGTGCTTTTAACTTGGGGGAAGCCTGTTCTCATGAATATAGAATTTTTATATTTTAAGTGCAGTTGGCAAAAATGTTCCATCAATTTAGATTGAAGGTTCCTAGAATGTATAGTTTCTGCTAAGTACTCTGGAGTGATGTACATGTTGAATACTTTACTGGTTTTTCTTAAGGAATTGCCTCTGTATGTCAGGATGTATATTATCCCCTTTTCTCAGGTAAGCCTCACCTTGAGAAAGTAATATACCTAAACTTACGTGATAATTCAGTTGATTCCTTTGAATGTTGTTTTGTTTTGTTTTGTTTTGTTTTGTTTTGTTTTGAGATGAAGTCTTGCTCTGTCACCCAGGCTGGAGTGCAGTGGCACGATCTGAGCTCCCTGCAACCTCCACCTCTCGGGTTCAAGTGATTCTCCTGCCTCAGCCTCCCAAGTAGCTGGGACTACAGGCACCTGCTATCACGCCTGGCTAATTTTTGTATTTTTTAGTAGAGATGGGGTTTCACCATGTTGGCCAGGCCGGTCTTGAACTCCTGAACTCAGATGATCTACCTGCCTCAGCCGCCCAAAGTGCTGGGATTATAGGCGTGAGCCACCATGCCTGGCCTGAATGTTTTTCTAAATACATTACAGACTTCTATGAAACAATATGCAGTTGTTTTGGGGAGTTAATAGTAGTGAATCTAGAGAGTCTAGTGTGAAGTTTTCTGCCTTTTCCTTCTAGGACTCTTAATGTTGATTTGTTATGCCTGTTTGAACTCTAAGATGTGTAATGCATGACTGTTTTAGAGTCAACTTCGTTGATTTTATATAACCTGTTTTTTTTAGGCAGTGAACAAAGAGATATCTCTGATGCTGTAGTTATGCCAAAGATTGATACTCCAAGGTTATGTAGCTTTCTGCGGGCGGCTTGTCAGGTATGCTCAACCTATAATATGTTGTGTTCTCTGTGTAAGTGCTTCAAGTTTCATTCTGTATAGAAACATAGGAGCTTTTAAGATCTTAAAAGTCTTTGTAGCTTGGATAAATCAGAATCAGTTACTCATTTTCAGGTATTATTTTCTTAAAAATTATCAGTGGTACATTCATAAAGCCCTTGTGGGCAGAATGACACTGGGTAAATGTATATCACTAAAGTGCTATGTATGTATTTGGATTGTGAATTTTATTATTAATTTCTTACATTTTAAAACAACTATAGACTAACGAGCAGACATGAAGTTGGCAAGGCAAGCATAAATCTAGGGTATTTGAAAATAATAAACTTCGGATTTTATAAGCTGATTTATAAACGGAAAAAAATTTTAAATCCATACAAAGAGACATGAAACAGTCCTGTGAAGCTGCAGGTACTTTAGTGGTTATCACCTCATGGCCGTGCGTCTCGTCTGACCCCCCTGCCCACTCCACCACCCAACCCATCGGTTATTTTGAAACAAATCTCAATCATCTAACTTTGCCTCCAAATAGAGTTCAGTATGAATCTCAAAAAGCAGAGAATGTCTAAAAGAGTAATTAGTAATAACTTATAATGCAGTCAGCTGTGAAGTCGGCATTCATATTTCCCCAGCTGTCTCATCACTTTCTTGTATGTAAGCTCAGCACTTGAGTCTACTGCAGCACTGAAGAGTGGAACATTGTGAAACCTTGACACGCTGGTTGAGATTAAGGATGATTGTGAAACCTCGAACGCTGGTTGACATTAAGGATTGTGAAACCTCAACATGCTGATTGAGATTAAGGATGATCGTGAAACCTTGACACGCTGATTGACATTAAGGATGATCGTGAAACCGCGACACGACGGTTGAGATTAAGGATGATCGTGAAACCTCGACACGCTGGTTGACACTAAGGATGATTGTGAAACCTCAACATGCCGGTTGACATTAAGGATGATTGTGAAACCTCAACACACTGTTGAGATTAAGGATGTTTGTGAAACCTCGACACGCTGGTTGAGATTAAGGATGATTGCGAAACATCGACATGCTGGTTGACATTATAGATGATTCTCAGACAGTAATCTGAGCACGTGGTGGTCATCTAGTCACTCTGTTGCAATTATGTAGGAATCTATGGTTTATGAAATATTATGATTTTACACAATTTATGATTTGTATCATATTTTGTTTTAGTGTAAATTCTAAGTGTTCTAGTTCTAAGTTCTAGGGTAAGTTCTCATCTCTAAGATGAGAGAGCGCTTGGGTGCAAGGTGAGGTGGATAGGGAAGGAGGGAGGACAGAGGGTGACCAGCCTGGGGCCATCCCTGGACTTAACAGCTCTCCTGTCTGGTCTGTGGCCTGGACACACTCCTGCAGGTCCTCAGTAAACACTCCCTGCTTTCTTCATTCCCGTCCGGTGTTTTCTCACAAGACACTTCCTGTCTCCTCACACAGATCCTATCAAGTCTCATTAAACACTCCCTGCCCTCCACACTCCACCCTTTATCTCTCATTAAACACTCCCTGCCCTCCACACTCCACCCTCCACCTCTCACTCAACACTCTTTTTCTTGCCCATTCCCATCCTGTCATTTCTCACTTCAAATCTCCTGCCTTCCATACTCTCTTCCCGTCAGTTCTCATTAACATTTTCTTCCTTCTTCCCACCCATCTTGTCAGTCCTCACTACACATTCCCTTTCTGACACGAATCCTATCAATTCTCACTCAGTGTTTCCTGCCTCCCGCCCTCCTGTTCTGTCAGTTCACATGAAACATTCTCTGCCTTCCTCACTACCATACGTTGGCTTTCCCTGTCTGTTTCTGCCTTCCTCACTCTCACACAGTCAGCTCTCACTCAGCATTTCCTATCTCCCGCTCTCCCATATTCTGTCAGTTCTCACTCAGTATTCCCGGCCGTCCTGACCATGAGTGTTTGGGTCACGTTAGTTCCCACTGAACACTTCCTGGCCTGTTTTTACTACGCAGCCCCCTCTTCCTCACACAAATCCTGTCGCTTCTCACTGAACTCTCTGCCTTCCTCACTTTCCTTCTGTGAGTTCTCAGGAACATTTCTAGTTCTTTTTCCATCAATCCTGTTGTGTCTCCCAATCTCTCTCTGCCCCGTCAAATCCTAAGGATGCTCCTGGAACGAAGACAGTGTTTTACCACTCACTCTGGCTTTTTACCGAAACCCGGTGAGAGAGACTGGGTGGGTGCATGACTGTTCTTTACACTGCTTTGTTCATTTATAAATGCTGGATATACAGCCCTTTCTCCTACTGTGATTTTTAGCAGTGTGTGTGGCATGAAAAACAACATTCAGGGAAAATGATGGTTCTCTTGTGGAGTTTGTTTTAGTTAATCTTATTGTATTTGTTTTCAGTATTGTGCATAAAGGGCCATATCGTTTTTCTTGTAGTTATGATAGTGTCATGGATCTAAGCAGTTATTTGCAGCTATGGATAAGATGAAAAGGTAATTTTTTTTTTTGGGAAAAGATAATCCTTTGTAAAGTTTTTATTAAAGACTACTCACTTATGTCTGACAGGTGATGGCTGTTTTGCTGGAAGAGGATCGCTTGGCAGCTGAACCCAGCTGGAATCTTAGGGCTCAAGACAGGGCTCTGTATTTTAGTGACAGCTCATCTCAGCTGAACACCAGCCTGCCATTCCTTCAAAGTAAGAGGCTGTTCTCAAATATGGTTTTAAATCTAGTGACTAAACATTCATGTTGAAATAATAATTTGTAGTATTACATTTTATTTTAATGTGATGGGGTTTACTGTACATAAAATTGAGAAAGACTGAGTTTCTGCAGAACTCAAAAGTGAGTGGTTAGTTTTTCCCCCTTAAGTGTGTATGTTAAATTTGTGATTAAGGATTTTAATAAGATGAATAGAAGAGGGATCCACAGTAATTTAAACAAATGAGATTGTTTAGATAGAATGGGAACTGAGATTTTCTATGTGTTTGAAATCCTATTTTCTTTTCTCTTCCAGTTATTCAGTTTCTTTTCTTTTCTTGAGATAGAGTAGAAGAAATAGTTGGACGAGCATGAGAGAGTGTTCAGGTCAAAATTGTGTTAATAGTTTAGACATAGATACGAGTAAGATGCTTAACATTTAGTGTAGATAGAATTAGATTTTTATGTTGATCCGCGGTTATGGAACATAAAACGGGAAGCAAAGCCCAGGATCTCAAACAGAAAGTGCAGTTGCAGGTAACTGTTTAATCGGTTCAGACAAACTGCATTTGCAAGACCAAATTTAAATTTCTTGAGCTAGTAACCTCTTTATCTCTGAAAAAGTGGCTGTTGGGTACCAGAGAGCAGCCATGGTCCCGGTTTTTGTGGAGAACCGGCAGGGGCGGTATGTGTGGCCATCCGCTTGGCAGCAAGTGCAGGAGTGCTGCAGGGCAAACGTGCTTCAGGGCATGTGTGAGGCCAGAGCAGTTGGTGCCACTGTTCTAGGCATTTCTTCCATCCTGCCTGCTATGCAGAGATTTCAGTTTAACAAAAATGGCATTGTTAATTTAGCAAGTCTTCACATTCTTTGAGAGGGTTTTTTTTCCTGTTAGAAAAATAATAAATCTCTGTACCTGTGTAATTCAACACATTGGCATCCACACTCCCATACCCAGCACACACCAAGAAGGGAACCGAGTGTATGCGGCCCCCAGAGAACTGACGCTGAACAGTGACAGCAGGTGCATGAGAGCGGCAATGGCGCCATGGCCTCCGTTGGAGAACACATAAAGTGTGTGTGTACTACAGCGCTGCAGCCTCCGTTGGAGAACACATGATGTGCATGTGTGTACCGCAGCATGCGGCCTTTGTTGGAGAACACATGAAGTGTGTGTGCATACCACAGTGCACAGCCTCTGTTGGGGAACACGTGAAGTGTGTGTGTGTGTGTGTGTACCACAGCGCGGCCTTCATCAGGAACACGTGAAGTGTGTATGTGTGCTGCAGCACGTGGCCTCCATCGGGAACACGTGAAGTGTGTGTGCGTACGGTAGCGCCAGGCTTCTGTCGGGGAACACATGAAGTATGCGTGCATACCACAGTGCGCGACTTCTGTCGGGAACACGTGAAGTGTGTGTTAGTACTGCAGCACACAGCCTCCCTGATGGCAGCCTCCGTTGGGGAACATGTGAAGTGTGTGTACTGCACTTCCCACATGTTCAAGGAGCAGAGGGTCTTGTTTGCTTATTTTTGTGTTTTGGTAAAATGAATATTGAGACAGCAGAAGGAACATGAGACTCCAAGAGAAGCACGAGACGGAATGTGTGGGTTGTCTCACCCTGCAAATCCAGGATTTGACTCACATTAGATTCTGTTCTGTGATCAGATGTAGAGATCCTTCAGCCTTCCTAAGGTCCACCCAGTACCCTCATCACTATTAAAACACGCAGCAGAATGACGCAGCCAGCGGGTCGTCCTCATCACTATTAAAACACGCGGCCGAATGACGCAGCCAGCGGGTCGTCCTCATCACTATTAAAACACGCGGCAGAATGACGCAGCCAGCGGGTCGTTCATCTGGCGAGTGTTCCATAGGGGGTGCCATGCCCTGGACACTGTCAGGGAGCTGCAGTCAGCAGTGAGTGGGATGACGGCAACTCTGCCCTCCTGAACTTGTGTTTTGGCGGGTCAAGGAGACTCTGCACTGGCTAAACAGGTCAACATACAGTCTATCCGAGAGGGTTAAGTTCTAAGGAGAAAAATAAAGACAGTTCTGATAGAGGAGGCCTCACTGTGAGTGAAAACCGGACAGAGATGAGAGAGGGGCCACAAGGAGATGGGAACTTCTGGAGGAGGGGCCACATGCACACAGGCCTGAGGGGTGGGCACACCTGTGCCTTGGGGAGAAGCGAGGAGACCACGGTGGCCAGCGGGAGGTGAGGTTGGGGCAGCGATGGGTCAGGCCTTGGTTGCCATCATAGTTCCGCTGTAACAGGAGATACACGTTCCTAAAAGCCTCTACCCTGTGAAAGATTGCCAACAAAAACCAGAGGGCTTAGGAGAAAACGGGGTCAGGTCACAGCACTTGAGAACCTCATCCCACTAAAAACATCTGTTAAATTCGGCACCTGGAAGAAGACCTGACGCTTGCTGGTGGAAGTGGCCCCAGAAGGCTGCAGCTATGAGCGATTGTGATGAGGTAGAAAGGGTTCCCTGGAATCAGAGGGGACGTTGTGACCCAGGTGTGGATGGTGTGGGTAGCAGGATGTGAAGTGTGGGGCTGAGAGGTTTGTGGCGTGTGCGTGTGGCCGGGGTTGGCCGGGTACTGCTTTCCACATTGACTTGGCGCCTGCCAGTGGCGCGGTCCAGTTCTTTGACTGAAGTTGTCGCCAGTCGTGGACTTCCCATCCTTCTGTTTCATGAACTCCATCTCCATCTTCTGCTGATGTGTGGGAGGCGCTGGCATGGCCAGCAGTGGCAACAGTAATGCCTTGGAGTGCAGTCCCTCGCCAGGTGGAGCAGCGTCTGGAACGGTGCTCAGTCCCACGCAGCCTTTGAGGAGAGCAGTGTGCCACGTGGTGTTCCAGTGCTAAAACCCCTGCAGCTGGTGTATTAGCAATGTTCTGAAGCAGAGGGGTGGCCAGGCTCACTCCAGTGCCTCCCAGCTCTGAGATCCTGACTCCTGGCATGTGATGGGCAGCTGGTTTCTGTGTGAGTCGTTAGTGGAGCCACAGGTGTCTTTGGCTGCATGCTACCATGTTTTAGCCAGACTGTGAGGTCAGCTTGGACAGAGTGTTCGGGCATAGGCTGTGGCCATTCATCAAAACCTATGTTTCGTGTATGTTTGTTTTGAAAGGACCGTGGTTGTTTCTTCGTGAAGCTGAATTTTTTTTTTTTGAGTATTCGGAAATGTGTTAATTTAGCTCACTAAAATGTGAACGTATTTTTCTTCTCCCTAGATCGAAAAGTATCCTCCTTGCACGCCTCCCGAGTTCAGAGGCAGATGGTGGTCTCCGTTCACGACTTACCCGAGAAGGCCTTTGCGCCCCTGCTGGACAGCAAATACGTCCTCTGTGTGTGGGATATTTGGCAGCCTTCAGGGCCACAGAAGGTTCTGATATGTGAGTCCCAGGTACAGCTCAGGAGGAGAGTCGCGCATTTGATGGGAGGATGGGCAGTGGACAGAGCGTAAAGGTGCAGGCGGGTAGAGGCATGGGGAGAGGCGCAGGGACAGGAGGTGGGTAGGAACTTATGGGCCATTCTCTGTCTCTCACCGCTGGCTTCAGCTGTGCTGTAGGTACAGCGAGACGCGTGAGTGTGCTTATTTTGACTCTGGAAATTCGTAGTTCAAACTGAGCAAACGAGAATTTTCACAGAGCACCCCTTTAGGTCAGCTGAGAATCAGGAAATGGAGGTAGTTATAGGCTGAGTGAAAATACTGGCCGCGCTGGGCACAGCTCTGGGGCCCTGGATGCCTGTTTTTCTGTCTTGCGCTGTTTCGGTCCTGCATGTTTCAGAGGTTTCTCAGACTGCGTTGAGGTTTCTTAGACTGTGTTGAAGTGTGCTGTCGCTCAGAGTCCTTCCGGAGGCTTCCCATTCACCGCCTAGGAGGCTGGCACTGAGGCTTGAGGTCTGTGCGGTGAGGGGTCGGGGCTGCCTCTCTGTGTTTGGGAAAATGTGCATTTGTATTTTCCTAGTTATGTATTCCCTGGCCTCAAAACCATTGATTTCCACAAAAACTGTAGCGAAACTGTTGAAATTGTAACTTTTGTAATGCAAGATATAAATAAAATGGCGCAGGAAGTTCAGCTGATTGAGTTGAGTGGACGGGCTCCTGGCAGGCTTTGTGTGACCAGATGAGTGTCAGCACCTTGCATTTGTGATCATAACAAGCCTACGGGGTTGGTTTCTCATCCCTGTTTTCCATTTCAGGAACCTGACAAGCCACCTTTTATTTCTGTGCAGGAGTTCATGTTCTGCTTACCGTGTCCTGCACATGACTCCCGTGCAAAGTGAAACATGGTCAGACACCTCACTCAGTAAATGCAGCTTCTGTGAGCGTGCTTCTCATATTCTTCAGTCATTGGCTTTCTGTGCATTTGTCTTTTAGGTCACGTGTTGCTGCTTGAGCCCTTGCAAAGCATTTTTACTGTTTGCCGGAACAGCGCACGGCTCAGTCGTGGTCTGGGATTTGAGAGAAGACTCAAGGTGGCATCACTCTATAAAGCTGAGCGATGGTGTCTGGACATTCCGGACGGCCACGTTTTCCACCGGTCAGTGTCATCCACCTGCCAATTGTGTGTCTTCTAAACAAGCCACACAGATTTGAGGAACAAAGCTTTACATGGATTTGCATTTACTTACTCACATTGTCCCAGAGGTTGGGGTCTGACTCATGGGCAAAAGAGGCATTTGATAAATATAAAAAACAAAAATCAATTCCAGTCATGATTATGCAGTGGCCAAGAATGACTCGAATTTCCTTTCTTATTAAATTTGTGGATTCCAAAAAATCCTCAATGACATTACCTTTAGTGTTAAAGTAGCTTGAGGCATCTTGGCACGTGTGTTCTCCAGGGCAGAGGTAACTCACAGTCACGCGAGCAAAGCCAGTCACCCTGAGTGCTGCCAGGAACCAGCACAACTGGGCCTCCCTGAGCCTCGGCTTGACTCGGGTAGACGTTCATACCCCGCCGTGCCCAGACACCACAGCAGGCACCCGGCCTAAGTGTTTCCTGTGTTCTGGGACTCGCCCTAGTGCATAGCGTACATCGTCTCATTTAATTCCCCTGATAGCCCTGAGTCCCAGCTCCACGGGAAGATGCAGCATTCGTCTGAGGTCATGCTGACCACATGGCGGGGCCTGCCCTCGGACCCCACACCACGCCCTGTACCACCTCTTCCCATAGGGGCTGGGGTGCTGTGGACTGAAGGTGTAGGCCGAGCTCATCACCCCTCTGTGTGGCTTTCTTACCATAGATATGTTGCGTGTCTGTCTGTGTTTGACATGTGTATCTGTACATTGTACATAAGAGAGGCACTTTTTAAATTCCCCAATCATGAATTGTGCCCCTCTGTGTGGGGCAATATTACACTGTTAAGACTGTTTGAATTTATAGGTAACTTAGGGGTTGCAATGCTATTTTAAAAGACACCTTTTAAATAAATAATCTTCGCCTTTTCTTACTGCTGCTGCTATTACTAAAAGTTTTGAATGCAGCACCATTTTCAAAAACAGTAAACCTCTAGACTGTACATGCAAATAAATTATTCCATTAAAATGCATCCTTCTTTTTTTTTTGAGATGGGTCTGGCTCTGTAGCCCAGGCTGGAATACAGTGGTGATCTTAGCTCACTGCAATTTCTGCCTCCTGGGTTCAAGCGATTCTCCTGCCTCAGCCTCCTGAGTATCTGGAATTACAGGTGCCCACCACCAATGCCTGGCTAATTTCTTTATTTTTAGTAGAGACGGGGTTTCTCCATGTTGGTCAGGCTGGTCTTGAACTCCCAAAGTGCTGGGATTACTGGCATAAACCACCGTGCCTGGCCTTGTCTTTGAAATATTATCAATAAAACCTACAAAGTTTTAAATAAACTCTCAGTAGTGAGGAGCTGTGGAACTTCTGATTCAGACCATGAGTCAGAGGAACCAAATTCTCGCCCGAGAGACCAGCCCTTTCCTCAGTCAAGCCATCAGCGCTTCATCTGGGTCCTTTCCCTTAAACACCCTGTAATTTCTTCTTAATTTCTGAGATGATTTTGTCTTTTTCTTCAGTTTTTTTCCTGAGTTCAATCCCAATTCTCATTTCATTTCTTGCTTTCTTGGGTCCAATTCTGTTCTTGATTTCTGATTCCCGGTGTTTTTTTCTTGTTCGTTGTTTTGATATGTTTCCAGATGCCCTTTGAGGATATGTGATTCCATTTGGAACGCTGAGTTTGTGTCTTTTGCCTTGTGCTTGTTTTTAGGAGGGAGAATTTTCATCAGCTGAAATGCTTTGATTACTTTTTTTTCTGTTTTCTTCTTATAGTAGCTTTCGATGGAGTTTGGCTTTTTTCTGCTCATGGCATTCTGTAGATGGATAGTTTAAGTCAGTGAGCTTTGCTTTATTGATTTGTGACAGGTATCTTTTTAGTGGGCTTCTGCCTCAAGGTGGTAGGTGGGGTGGGTTTGCTGTTCCTTTGGTTTTGCAAACGCCTGGATTTCCCTCTTCTGGCAGTTGTCTGGTGTGTGCGGAGGTCACCTCCCTTTCCTGGTCACATTCCCCTTCCCATCAGCCATGCTGCTGTGACCTCCTCTGCCTCCCAGCTCCTTCCCCTCAGTTGCTTGAGTGACTCCCAGGATCTGGCCTCACAGAGACTTTCTCTGTCTGAGTTTTCTTTCGGGCTGTGTGGCATGCTGTCTTTGGGTGGTGGGCTTTAGCTTTCTTCCTGCCCTCCAGACCCATAGACCCACAGGGCCAGTGAGCTTTGTGGGAACTGACACTTTCTTACTGGAGAGTGGGGGCTGGGGCCCCTGTGTCCTAGGAATGTGAAAGTTGTGGTCCTGTGTCAGTCGTGTGTGGTCCATGTTGGTCCTGGGGTGTTTTGGGAAGATGTGTGGAGAGAGTCAGATCTGTGAGGCCCAGAAGCACCTCATGTTTATCCATGTGTGATGCCAGCTGCATTCCTGCAACTTATTACTTACACGTGGGTGCTGTGGGCTTTTGAACTCCAGATGGAATCCTTACCTCAGTAAACCACCAGAGCCCTCTTCAAGCAGTAGAACCTATCTCAGCGTCCGTCCACAAAAAGCAGAGCTTTGTGCTTTCGCCCTTTTCGACTCAGGAAGGTATGTGATTCTTCACTTTCGTAAAATCCTTAATCACTAGTTGTGAAATGTGGTTTCCTTACGTAAAGCCGCTTCTCTCTTTTTGTTTCTGTTTTCATCAGAAATGTCAGGTTTGTCCTTCCACATCGCTTCCTTGGATGAGAGTGGGGTTCTCAATGTGTGGGTGAGTAGTGGCCCGGGCCGGGCACACGCGGGGCCTGAGTGAGGTGGTCTGGGTGGAGGTGGCGCCTGAATGGCGCAGGGGGCAAGGCCCAGTTAGCTATGGTGGGAAATGGAGAGCAAGACGACTTACTGGTCCTGAGCAGAAGGGATGCGGAAGGTCACACATGGCAGGTTTGGGCCCTTTCATGACAGCGAAATAGGAATCTCACACAGGGCTTTGGGAACGTGGAATGCGAGTAGGCGGGGAACAAAATGTTAGGGCCAAGGTCACGCTGGATCGGCTTGTCCTGGAGGATGTGCCAAGACTGTTGATTAAGTCACCAAGTGAAGAGAACACGAGGAGATCAAAGCAAAGGAGTCAGCTTGTAGAGCATTAGTTCTGAGGCGAAAGATCAGTGCCTTTTTCTGGAGCAGTTATGTTGTAGTTCCTAATGTAGCACTGCATCTTAATTAGAGCTACGCTTTGCTTAGGTTGTGTCATAATTATAAAATGTATCAATATTCATTTTCAATATTCTATTTTTAGGTGGTTGTTGAATTACCAAAGGCAGACATCGCAGGTTCAGTAAGTGATTTAGGTAACTATTAAGTAAAAAAATGAATTTTAGTGTTTTCTAAAATGAATAGAGATTAAAGGCACTGATAAGTGTGGCCAGGCGCAGTGGCTCACGCCTGCTGGGAGAGGCTGAGGCAGGAGGATCGCTTGAGCCCAGGAGTTTGAGACCAGCCTGGGCCACATAGCAAGACTCCGTCTCTACCAAAAAATTCAAAAATTGGCTGGGCGTGGTGGTGCACACCTGTAGTCCCAGCTGCTTGGTAGGCTAAAGTGGGAGGATTGCTTGAGCCTAGGAGTTTGAGGCTGCAGTGAGCCATGATCTTGCCACTGCACTCCAGCCTGCGTGATGGAATGAGACCTTGTTTCTCTGTTTTTTTTTTTTTTTTTTAATACCAATAACTGCTTTGAAAGATATAAATTACTACCTGAAAATGAAAATTAATGTTGTATGTCATATAACCTTATCAGCTGTTGAACAAGTGTCTCAATTAACTAGAATAATCAAATGATATTCTGAATGATTTTTTTTTTTTTTTGAGACAGAGTCTTGCTCTGTCGCCCAGACTGGTACAGTGGTGTGATCTTGGCTCACTGCGACCTCTGCCTCCTGAGTTCAAGCAGTTCTCCTGCCTCAACCTCCCAAGTAGCTGGGACTACAGGTGTGCACCACCAGGCCCAGCTAATATTTGTACTTTTAGTAGAGACAGGGTTTCACCATGTTGGTCAGGCTGGTCTCAAACTCCTGACTTCAGGTGATCCACCCCCCTTGGCCTCCCAAAGTGCTGGGATTACAGGTGTGCACCACCACGTCCAGCCTCTGAGTGAATGTTCTGATTTTAGTAGGGTTTAATGAGTTCTGTTTACAAGTGAGTACCATTCAGTTCTGTCAGACAAGTCAAGGACAGCTGTGTTCTGCAGCTGTTTCCTACGTATTTCAAGCGTCCGAGTCTTTCAATGCACGTTCATTTTGGGGCTTCTTCCTTTCAGTTTTGGATTTACAACCCCAGGGCGTATCAGGAACACTGGATGCTGCCCCTGAGGGCCCTTAGACTTGATCCCAGGATGGCAAAGGTCCCCGGGTCTGGGCAGAGCAGAAGCGACTTGAAGCAAAGCTAACACCACCCCTCACAATTGGCTGCTCTTGATGCTATGGAGTACGATCTTCAGTTCCACAAAGGGCTCAGAAGTGACGGAGTAATTCAGTCCTGTGTGTTCTGTGGTTGGGATTAGCCCATGTTTTGATCTCAACTTCCTTCTCATCTCATTGGCCTCCCACCACCCAGTTTGTAATGACGAGCCCCCCTTCCACCTTGCTTGTGTCAGGGGTGTTTTCCTGTGTAGATCTGGCAAAAAATAATACGAATGAGACCAGCTTTGTTCCTAACCTCTTGAGATTAGGGAAGAGGGCGCTTTGGGCCTTGGAGCAAATGCTGTGTGCTCTGTATTCACACGTCTGTGGTGGCCCTTACAAACTGACTCTTGATTCTGACTTCAGTAAAAATAAGACAGTCGTGGCGTTCATTTCACTGGTAAATGCTTTAGAGGTGGAATCACCATGTTTCTCAATGTGTTCTTCATGCGGCACCCTCTCTGCTCTGTGTTGTCCACTCCAGGTTGCCCCTAGAATCCCAGAGCGTCAGAGCTGGGGAGCCTGGCAGGGGTCCTGGTGCCTCCTCAATGTACGCAGGTCACGGGGTGGGTTAGTGATGGGGTGAGACCCCACACAGTCGGTCTCAGCACCAGCCCCCTCTTCACACCCAGGGTTCTGCCCCAAATACCCAGAACTCTTGTGACCTTGAGAATTCGCCTTGAGGCTGGTTGTACCATTAACATGTTATGTGATCAAGGTATTTGTCAAACAATTACGGATGGTACTGAGGAGATCATTTCTGTCCATAGGTGATAATCTGGCTATGGAGACAAAATCATTTTGCATAAAAAGTATTTGCATACAAATGTTTTGTAGTACATGATAGTCATATAAAGAATATCCTGGGGTGGTGAGTATTTCATTTAAAAATATTGCTGTATAGAAACATCCTTTCTTCACTGAACCACTTACCAAAATTGCTACCATGTTCCAGCCTTGCCTTTAGGAAGGGAGGATGTTTAGACCAGCCCATTGTTCACGGTGGCTGCCAGCTCTTTGTGTAGGCATTGGATGGGTGGCTGTTGGAGAGCTGAAGTCTCAGAAGGAGGCTGCCAGCATCTTTTTATGAAATGTTCTCTGCTTAAGCAAGGTCCAGTCCTAGGTGCTAGGAGACCTGGGCGAAGACCCCAGTCTGGGAGAGGGCGACTGGTGGTGGACTTCCTGGAGCGGAAGCCCAGCAATAGGGCCCGGCCAGAAAGGCTGCCCGTGGGCGATGGCGTATAGGGGCCAGTGGGAGGGCCCAGCCAGAAAGGCTGCCCGTGGGCAATGGCGTATAGGGGCCAGTGGGAGGGCCTGGTCAGAAAGGCTGCCCGTGGGCGATGGCGTGTAGGGGCCAGTGGGAGGGCCTGGTCAGAAAGGCTGCCCGTGGGCAATGGTGTGTAGGGGCCCAGCCGGAAAGGGCCTGCCTGGAAAGTCTGCCCGTGGGTGGTGGTGTGTAGGGGCCCAGCTGGAAAGGACCTGGCCAGAAAGGCTGCCTGTGGGCTGTGGCATGTAGGGGCCAGTGGGAGGACCCGGCCAGAAAAGCTGCCCACGGCCGGTGGTGTGGGAGCCGAGATGCCAGGTGGGGGGGCGTGCCGGGAAGTTTCACATTTGTGAATGGCAGCGTTGACCCCTTCTTCACTGTGGTTGTGACTGATACGCAGCAGCTACAGGGACCCGGCCCAGCTGCAGGTTTCTATCTGCTTTTAATTCACCTGCCCCCAGAGTTCTAGGCAATGCCTTACCCAGAATTTGGGTTTTAACATCCATAGATTTCTAGTTTTTCTCCTTGCGGTAGTTTTAGAGGGAAAGTGATATTGGGAGCAGACACAGGAGGCAAAACCAGTGGATGGCCAAGGAGCCAGAGCTGTAGCCATGAATGCTTTCAGGGAAGGAAAAGAAAAACAGTCAGGCCTCAGAGCCGAGGCTCTGTGTTGTTTGAGAAGGAAGCTGGAGAACCTGCTGGAACAGAGAGTGAGGCCAGACGCACTTGGCTGAGGAGCCACTCTGCCTCCTGTACGTTCTGCCCGGAGACCAGCAGATTTCTGAGTCTCTGGGATGGTGGAAGGAAAGGTCCTGCAACTTTCCTGTAGGCGTCGGAGCCTCGGTAGACATTCACAGGACAACGTTTGCTGCTGTGATCTAAGGCTTCTTTAGTGTATATACATTCGTACACATGTACGGATTGCTTACTGCCCTTATTTTATCAGATCTAAAGATATAAAGGCTCCCAGATCATGGTTCTACAATCTTTCTTCCCATAAGACTTTGAACTGCAAATTCTTGATTCTTCTCCTAAGGGAGTATACATGAACCTCACCCAGAGGACGGAAGGGATGCTGTGTATTGATTTGCATTTGATATTATTTCGTAACAGATATTTAAGCAATGAAAAATGATTCCAGGCAACTATAACTAGATTTTGATTTAGCTTCTATTGAAAGGTGCGTTGATTTTGGTTCATCTTTTTTTTAGGTCTAATGCCTGGAGGGAGGGTCAAGCTGGTACATAGTGCTCTGATCCAGTTGGGTGACAGGTAAGATGTGAGGGAAAACGCTTCACTATTTCACAAAGACCTAGAAGGAAAATAACACTGGGGAATTGCATATATGATAAATGGTGACCTTTTGCGATGAAGACGTCCATTTTCTCACATTGTTTTTTTTTTTTACTGTTTTATTAGTCTATTATTTTTATTTTTCTATTTTTTTGAGACGGAGTTTCGCTCTTGTTGCCCCGGCTGGAGTGCAGTGGTGCAATCTCGGCTCACTGCAACCTCTGCCTCCCTGGTTCAAGCGATTCTCCTGCCTCAGCCTCCTGAGTAGCTGAGTAGCAGGTGCCCGCCACCATGCCCGGCTAATTTTTGTATTTTTAGTAGAGACAGGGTTTCATCGTACTGATCAGGCTGGTCTCAAACTCCTGACCTCAGGTGATTGACGTGCCTCAGCCTCCCAAAGTGCTAGGATTACAGGTGTGAGCCACCACACCTGGCCTTGTTAGTCTATTATTAATGAGTGAATGTAGTAGATGCAGCTTCCAGGTGTAGAGCTAACGTTTTGTCTTTAAGTAGAGGTTATTTTCTGTCTTTTAAATTGGTCCTATTTAACTATTCTTCAGTTTTCATGCAGCCCCAAACTTAAAGTTTCAGGAACCGGAAACATTGATAAAAAGTTTTATTCAGAGATTTAGATTTCTGCTTTTACTCACATAACTTAATAAGACATAAAAATTCTTCACAAATGTACAAATATTGTTTGTGGTATTTATATGTTTTATGTTAATTTATTTCTTAAAGTATCTTTTCTTATCGTTTACTGCACTCGGGTCAACTATCAACATGTGAATTACCCTTGAAAAATGTTTGGGCCTGGTTCTTCCTAATCAGAAAACCTGTGGGTTGTGTTAATGAATTCATGCACGCTTGGAGACTTTAAATCAACTACAGTTGTAATTAGTAATTACAACTAATTATGAAAGAGAGTTATATTTTAAAAAGTCATTTACTGTATTGCAGAGCCAAACGTACATGGTTCCTGAGCGAGCCCCTGACCCCTGCAGCCTCTGCAGTTCCCCTGTTGAGTTTCTTTACGACTTTTTATCTCTGCTAGGGTCCTTACCGCTTTATACTGTGCATTGTATTTATCTTTAACTATCAGCTTCTCATGTACTTAACTGCACACACACTCTTTGAAGGAAAGTGTGTAATGTATCTGACGTTTGGGTTTTTTGATACCCAAAAAATCCTAGCAGTGTCTTCCTGAGATCCACGCATAATAAATGTTCCCTCAGACTCTGTTCAACCAACCGTATTGAGCTTATTCTGTGCCAGGCTTTGTAGCACTAGAGGGGAGCATCTTCCCTCAAGGTGCTCCGAGAAGGAGGCAGACGAGTAAACGCTATGTGATTGCAGCAGGGGCTCCCTGCTTTCCCAGGAAGACGGCTCTGCAGTGGAGTTCAGAGTGAGGATACTTCTCAGGGGAGTTCCTTGGGCTCACTGCCTGGGAAAGGGCGGGGAGGAGGCAGAATGGGGCTGAGAGGAGGAGCTGAGCTGTGAGGCAGGCCCCACAGCCGACTCCCTAGGACCTGGGAGTTCTGAGCTAGAATGGCCTCCCAGAATCATGTGGCTGGGCCTTTACACCTCATATCCCGTCAGTCACTGAGCATGAGTGTGCCCGGGAGGTCATTGCCTGCGGGGAAGCAGGTCCCGCGGCTCTGCCTGCACCACCCCTGCAGCTGGGCCCCATCCACCAGGGTCATCGTGCAGAGGACGAAGTGTGGTGTCAGGATGTGCACAGGGCTTGTGGGAGCCCAAAGGATGGAGGCAGCTTGGGGGATAGAGTGCAATGGGGACATCTTGAGGAGGCAAAGACTGAGCTGGGCCTTTGAGATGGAGTTAGATGGTCAGAGGGAGCAGCACCTAGGGGTGCCCAGAGGCACATTTGGAGCTGTCAGTGGGTCTGATGTTGAGGGAGACAGGTGAGGCAGGCCCTAACAAGTCTGTCTGCTGTGCTAAAGGGTGTGGACATTAGTGTAAAGGTGGTCACGAGCCATTGCAGGATGTTGAGCCGAGGAGTGGTCCATCTTGTCTGTGATATAGATGGCTCAGTGTGGTAGCGGTGTAAGTTGGGAACAGAGGAAGGGAGGCTGGAGTCAGGGAGAGCCGTTAGGTGGCATCTGGAGTGACTGACGTGAACTACCAGGATCTGAACAAAGGCAGCAATCACAGGTATAGAGGCTAAAGGGGTAGAACTTAAAAAAACCAGCAGCTCATCGATTATAGGAGCAGTGGGAGGGAGGAGCCTAGGTTGGCCTCTGGCTCCACCAGCATGTCTGGTTGGTGACTGGGCACCACTTGCTAGGTGAGAATAAGAGTGGGGAGGGGTGGGAGCAGCCCAATGTGGTCCAGTGAGGACAGGCTGAGCTTGTGGTGCCCGTGGAGATGCCCAGGAACCAGGGGCCTCCATAGCAGAAACCCCAGATGGAAGCAAGGATTTGGGAGTCATCAACTAAGAGGTGACATTTGCAGTCCTGAATGTGGACGGAAAGAGAAAATTGGAAAGGAGGCTGATAGCACGGCCACATGCTGACTTTGATGATGTGGGTGTGGCAGATGGAGCAATTGTGGGCATCTCTCTGTTACAGATACATAGGCCATATAAAGGAAAAAATAAAACTAAGTATAGTTTTTAAAAGGAAAGGAAAATCTCTAAATGCCATAAACAGGAGAGAGCTTAAAGTTAGTGTCATAAGCTTTTGAGCGGCTGTGTGATGGCTTGGAGGCTGGGTGTGAAGCCCAGGCTATGTCAGACCTTCTGAGCTGTCTCTGGGGCTTGAGCCTATGCAGAAACAGGTGATGCATTGGGTTTGCCTGAGGCAAGGAGGTAGAACTGAGACCCCTGCACAGGACTTTCAAACTCACTGCTCCTGCAGTGATAGGGAAATTCAGAAAGCCTTACCACAGCCAAGAGAAGACAGAGGAGCTTGGAAGAGCTTGAAATCCTAAACTGAGTATATGTATGGGAACCTACAAGCTGAGATGTTAACATCACAGTTCTAGACCAGTGGCCTCAGTGGGTTCATAGTTAAAGTAGACACAAAACCGCCTGGTGGGTAAATATAGTTTGCAAGTGGGGGCTCACAGGATTCTCATGAGAAGCAGTCTGCTGCAGATGAGTTCACAACTACAAGCATGAAGAAACAGTGTACCTTGGTGCAAAAAGTAGGAGTCACACACTTAAGAACTTGAGACAGTTGTACAGTCTAAAGGATATTTCTAGAAATGAAACTGTGACCTCTGAAATTTACAACCAAGTGAGTGGTTACATAGCCGATTAGATACAGCTGAAGAAAGAATTAGTGAACAGAAAGATAAATCTGAACAAATTATCAAGAGTGTAGTAGCAGAAAAAAATGGAAACAAAGAGTGGCTAAACCAGAGGAAAGTGACATGGCCTGTTATACATCAAATGATGTATTGTAGTGCAAATCAGTGCTAATACTATCTTATTTTTAAAGTTTGAAAACAATCCATCTGTTCATCTTTGTTACTTTATTTTTTCAGTCTTTCCCATAAAGGTAATGAATTTTGGGGGACTACACAAACACTGAATGTTAAATTTCTGCCTTCAGATCCTAATCACTTTATTGTTGGCACAGACGTGGTGAGTAGTATTTTAAATTTAATTCTATTACTCATTTTCCTTGTTTTCCTGAGTTACCTGATAAATATCTTGATTTAGGATTAACTTACTCTTTGCTTTTATAAAGTTTAAATTTAGTTTGAGGAACAGTAACTGTATCCAATCTTGTATCTAATGCACTTCTTCGTCACTCTTGGACTTCTTTTTCACAGGGTCTCATAAGCCATGGCACAAGACAAGATTTGAGAGTGGCTCCCAAACTATTCAAACCTCAGCAACGTGGTATAAGGCCAGTAAAAGTTAATGTCATTGATTTTTCACCATTTGGAGAACCAATATTTTTGGTAAGAAAGTTTGTTTTTTAAAGCACCAATTCTGTTTTTCTTTTTTTGAGACAGGCTCTTGCTCTGTCATCCAGGCTGGAGTGCAGTGGTATGATCGTAGCTCACTACATCCTTGAACTCCTGGGCTCAAGTGACCCTCCCACCTCAGCCTCCCAAGTAGCTGGGACCACAGGTGCATGCCACTACACCTGGCTAATTAAAAAATATATATTTTTTTGTAGAGACGAGGTCTCCCTGGGTTGCCTAGGCTTACCAATTCTTTTTAATGATACTCTACCTATTTGGGCAGCATAACACTTGCAGTTGATCCACTGGAAAATTTTAAAAGTTGATCATTTACTGGACCACTAATTGATCATTTATGGGGTGTCAGTGGTTTAGAAAGGAGAAACATGAAATTAATACCAAAGTTTAAAAACAAAACCTATGTAGAAATTAAACTCTCAAGTAATACTTGGTTCAATTACAAGTTAGAATTCAACAGAAGAATATCAAATACCAAAACCTATGCTACCGCCAAAAATGTGAAGAAATTCTTAGTGTGAGAATTTTTGCCTGTGTTCTTTTACTGTTTAACACAATAGAAATTAATGTTCAGACTCTTTAACCTGAAAGTCCAGGGATGGCCATCGGGAGGGCAGCAGTCCCCGCACTGCACTCATGCTGCAGGAAATGGTGTGCGGGTGCGAGCTGCTTGCTCTCTTTCCTTCCAGGGCCTGGTGTCAGCCCAGCTCACCCTAGTCACAATTGTCCTGTAGACTCCAAGGTCAGTTTATGGGTTGGTTGGGGTAAGATAGGACAGAAGGCAAAATATGAAACAACTTTATACATGATTAAATGTGACAGTTAACAAGAGTTATACAATAGTCAAGGCATTAAATTATAGCTCAGATATCTCCTTCTCTCACTGGTATTTACAAATTTCCCTGTACTTGAGATTGAGGGGAAAGATTGTTATTTATTCACCCTACTCTTACAGTACTTAAAACATTATAAATTATGTTTATATGTCAGTCATATAAACTGTAAGGTTGTTGAGGGTGGAGATGGTATTTCATGTATCTTTGTATTTCCAAAGACAGCATTTAGCTGCTAAGTAATATCCCCCTGTGGTTGTTGAGAGCCTACAATGTGGCCAGGCAAGGCTGGGATGTGCTGGAGGTGTGAAATACACATCAAATTTTGAAGAATTAGTGTGAATAAAAGAATGTAAAATGTGTCTCATTAGGCCAGGCATGGTGGCTCACGCCTGCAATCCCAGCGCTTTGGGAGGCTGAAGCAGGTGGATCACCTGAGGTTGGGAGTTCGAGACCAGCCTGACCAACATGGAGAAGCCCCATCTCTACTAAAAATACAAAGTTATCTGGGCATGGTGGCTCATGCCTGTAATCCCAGCACTTTGGGCGTCCCAGGCAGGTGGATCACCTGAGGTAGGGGTTCGAAACCATCCTGGCCAACATGGCAAAACCCCTCTCTACTAAAAATACAAAATTAGCCCGGCATGGTGGCGCATGCCTGTAATCCCAGCTACTCGGGAGGCTGAGACAGAAGAATCACTTTAACCCAGGAGGCGGAGGTTGTGGTGAGCCGAGATAGTGCCATTGTACTCCAGCCTGGGCAACAGAAGCAAAACTCCATCTAAACACAAAAAAGTCTCATTAACAATTTTGTTGTTGGCGACTTCCAGTGTGGAGCTCTTGAGCTTTTTATGACTTCTCATCCCATAAAAAACTAAAACCAAATAAATAGTACCAAGATCTTTACCAGTAAGAACTTAGAGCTCAAGTGTGAAGACAACACAGTTCCTGGGGCCACAGAGAGTAGAAAAGCTCCAAGCAAATGGGAGGAGAACTCGGCTTCCATATCCACAATGTCCCTTCCCCCTTATTTGGCCTGGCACTAAGTGCATGGAAAATCTCCCCTTAACTCATGGTTTCTATCTGGAGAAAGTAAAAGTGAGGTGGACAGCCAGTTTCTCTACTTTCTTGGGTGCCCTGTCCCTGCCTTGGACCGTGGAGAGCATCCCGAGTGCCCAAAGGGAGAAATAGCCCTGAGGCCACCCAGAAACAAAGCTGGGAGGCGGGACTACTGTCCCCAGCCCTGGAAACTCTGCACCTTAGCCAAAGGAGGCACACAATCAGACTGGCCACTCACAATACCATGCTCCAGAAGGTTTGTTCCACAGGTCTTCTGAACACGAACCCTGACACTGTCAGGACAAACCATTTGAGGCCTCCCTCATTTGGGACAGGCCTCCCTCAATCACTAAATACAGCTAAGGTGAACCTCGTCTTAAGGTGACACCTATAGCTGAAAAGGAGGCAGCAACCTAGCAGTGAAGATTTGCTAAGTAAATATATTCAATAAAAACCAAAACAAGCTGGACAGAGAAAACTGGAATAAATAACTAATCCTGCAATGCATAGGCACAGACATACACCCACAAGAAACAGCAGCAAACGGGGAACCATGATGTCCCCAAAAGGACAAAACAAAAATCCAGTGACTGACCTAATGAAGCAGTGATTTGTGAGCTCTCTAAGAATTCAGAAGAGCAATTTTAAGGAAACTCTGTGATCTCCAAGACAACACTGAAAAGCAAATCGGAAATTTATCAGAGAAATTTAACAAAGAGATTGAAATAATTTCAAAATCAAACAAATCTTGGAACTGAGAAACATATTTGCTGAACTGAAGAAATTCATTATAGGCTCTCAGCAGCAGAGTAGATTAAGTAGAGGAATGAATTGGTGAGCTCAAAACAGGCTATTTGAAAATACACAATCAAGGCTAGTGCGGTGACCCAGGCCTGTAATCCCAGCATTTGGGAGGCCAAGGAAGGAGGATCTCTTGAGCCAGCCTGAGCAACATAGGGAGACCCTATCTCTAGAAGAAAATTTAAAAATTTGCCAAGAATGGTGGCATGTGGAGGCAAATGGAGGCTGAGGCAGTAGGATCACTTGAGCCTGGAAGGCCAAGGCTGCAGTAAGCCCTGATTGTGCCATTGCCCTCCAGCCTGGGTGACAGAGCGAATGCTGTTTCTAAAAAGAAAAAAGACAGGAAATATACAATCAGAGGAGAAAAAAAGAAGAAAAAGGAATGAAGACTACCTACAAGACAGAGAAAATAATAACCACAAAAGACCAAATCTAAGAATTATTGGTATTCAATAGGGAGCTAGCAAGGGTTAGAAAATGTATTCCAAGAAATGATAACAAAAAACTTTCCAAAACTTCATAGGGAGGTCAATATCCAGGTATAGGAAGGTCAGTGAACATCAAAAAGATTCAACCCAAATAGGATTACCACAAGGCATTGAATAATCAAAGGTCAAGGAGAAAGAGAAGATCCTAAAAGCAGTGAGAGATAAGAAGCAAATAACATTTAAAGGAGTTCCGGTTCATCTGGCAACAGACATCTCAATGGAAACCATACAGGCCAGGAGGGAGGAGAGTGACATTTTCAAAGTGCTAAATGAAAAACACTGCCATCCAAGAATACTGTATCCAGCAAAACTGTCATTCAAATATGAGGGAGGGTTAAAGTCTTTCCCAGATATACAAAAGCTGAGAGAATTCACCATCCTCAGACCCATCTTGCAAGAAATGCTAAAGGGAGGCTGGGCGTGGTGGCTCATGCCTGTAATCACAGCACTTTGAAGGTCAAAGTGGGTGGATCACTTGAGGTCAGGAGTTCGAGACCAGCCTGGCCAACTTGATGAAATATGTCTCTATTAAAAATACAAAAATTAGCCAGATGTGATGGCAGGCTCCTGTAATCCCAGCTACTCAGGAAGCTAAGGCAGGAGAATCGTTTGAACATGGGAGGCAGAGGTTGCAGTGAGCTGAGATTGTGCCACTGCATTCCAGTCTGGGCAATAAAGTGAAACTCTGTCTCAAAAAAAAAAAAAAAAAAAAAAAAAAGGGAGTTTTTCAACCTGAAAGAAAAAAAAAATACTAACATGTAAAAAAACAAACAAAAAGCTTATCAAGGTATAAAACCCCTTCATATAATTAAATACATGGACAAACCCAGAATACTGTATTACTGTATTTGTACAATATGCTCATAACTCTAGTATGAAGCCCAAAAGACCTATTAAAAACAATAATAGCTATAGCAACTTCTTAAGATATAAATAATTTAAAAATATATAAATCGAGACAACTGAAAGTCAAAATGTGAGAGGGTTAAAGTGTAGAATTTTTTGTTTGGTGTTTCCTTTGTTTTTATTTCTTTATTTGTATTCTAAGATAAGTTGTTATCTCTTTAAAATAACTTGTTTTAGGGCTGGGTGTGCCGGCTTATGCCTATAATCCCAGCACTTTGGGAGACTGAGGTGGGAAGATTGCTTGAGTCTGGGAATTTGAGACCAGCTTGGGCAACATAGTGAGACCTCATCTCTGCAAAAAAAAAAAAAAAAAACCAACCAAACAAACACACACAAAAAACAGTCAGCTGGGTATAGCGGTGCCCATGCCCACCTGTAGTCCCAGCTAGCTACTTGGGAGGCTGACAAGGGAGGGTTGATTGATTGAGCCTGAGAGGTCAAAGCTGCAGTGAGCTGTGATCTTGCCACTGCACTTCAGTCTAGGTCACAGAATGAGATCCCGTCTCAATAATTAAGTAAATAAGCACAATACAAAAACCTGTAATAGCTTCATTAAAAACAAAAAGCAGCAAATTAGAACATACTAGCAGAAAGAAGGAAGACAAGCAGAATGGAACAAAGGAAGAGAGGAGTCTTAAGCAGAAATCAAGCAACAAAATGGCAGTAGAATGTTCTCACTTAGCCATGATATCACTGAATGTAAATGGTCTCAATTCTCCAATTAAAAGGCATAGAATGGCTGAATGGATAAAGAAACAAGACCCAGCTATATGCTGCCTTCAAGAAACTCACTTCACCTATAAAGACACACTCACACTAAAAGTGAAAGGGTGGAAAAAGATATTCCATACAACTAGAAACTGAAGAAGAGCAAGAGTGGCTATGCTCATATCGAATAAATTAGACTACGAATGAAAGACTGTAAAAAGTGACAAAGAGGGGTCTATATATAATGATAATGGGTCAGTTTACTATATAATGATATAGGGGTCAATTCAGCAAGAGGATATAACAGTTACAAGTATCTATGTACCCAACACCAGAGCTCCCAGATATAGAAAGCAAAGATGAATAGATCTAAAACAGAAATAGACTGCAATGCAATAATAGTAGGGTACTTCAGCACCCCACTCTCAGTAATGGACAGATTACCCAGACAGAAAATCAACAAAGAAACATCAGAGTTAAACTACACACTAGACTAGTGGTCCCCAACATTTTTGGCACCAGGGACTGGTTTTGTGGAAGACAATTTTCCCTGAACCAGGGGTTTGGGGGATGGTTTCAGGATGAAACTGTTCCACCTCAGATCATCAGGCATTAGATTCTCATAAGGAGACTGCAGCCTAGATCCCTCACATACACAGTTCACAATAGGATGCATGCTCCTGTGAATCTAGTGCTGCCGCTGATCTGACAGGAGGTGGAGCTCAGGTGGTAATGCTCACTCGCCTGCTTCTCACCTCTTGCTGTGCGACTTGGTTTGTAACAGGCCGTGGTCTGGTACTGGTCCATGGCCTGGAGGTTGGGTACCCCTGCACTAGACCAAATAGGCCTAACATTTACAGAATATTCCTCTGAACTGCTGCAGAATACACATTGTTTACACTAGCACATGAGACATCATCCAGAATACCCCATATCTTAGGCCCCAAACAAGTCCATACAAATTCAGAAGAATAGAGATCATATTGAGTATCTTTTATGATTACTATGGAATAAAACCAGAGATCAATAACAGGAGGAACCTTGGAAAATACACAAACACATGGAAATTAAACATCTTCCTGAATGTCCAGTGGGTCAATTAAGAAATTAAGAAGGAAATTTAAAAATTTATTGAAACAAATGAAAATGGGAATGCAACATATCAAAATCTATGGGATATGGCAAAAGCAGTACTAAGAGAGAAGTTTATAGTAATAAATGCCTACATCCAAAAAAGTGGAAAGACTTCAAATAAGCAATATAACAATGCATCTCAAGGAAGGAGAAGAGCAAGAACAAACCAAACTCAAAATTAGTGGAAGGAAAGAAATAGTAAAGTTCAGAGCAGAAATAAATTGAGACAAAGAAATTACAGAAGATCAATGAAATGAAAAGTTGGGTTTTGAAAGATAAGCAAAATTGACAAATTTTTAGCTAGAATAACTAAGAAAAAAGAGGGAAGACCCAAATAAAATCAGAAACCAAAAAGGAGATACAACAACTGAACCCTCAGAAATACAAATAATCATTAGAGACTATTATGAACAGCTGTAAGCCAACAAATTGGAAAACCTAGAAGAAATGGATAAATTATTGGACACATGCAACCTACCAACATTGAACCATGAAGAAATAGAAAACTTCAGTAAATCAATAATGATTAATTAGATTGAAGCTGTAATAAAAAGTCTTCCATCAAGAAAAGCCCAGGACCTGATGGCCTCATTACTGAATCCTACCAAACAAAGAACTAATACCGATGCTTCCAAAATATCAAAAAAAATTGGAAACGTTCTATAAGGCCAGCATTACCCTGATGCCAAAACCAGACAAGGACACAACAGAAAATGAAAACTACAGGCCAATATCCCTGATGAGCATAGATGGAAAAATCCTCAACAAAATACTAGCAAACCAAATGCCACAAGACGTTAAAAAGATCCATTCACCATGATCAAATGGGATTCATCCCAGGGATGCAAAGATGGTTCCAAATATGCAAATGAATAAATATGAGACATCACATTAACAAAATCAAAACCAAAAAGGATATCATTTCAGTAGATGCTGGAAAAGCATTTGATAACAGTCAGCATCCCTTTATGATAAAAGCCCTCATCAAAATGGACATAGAAGGAACATACCACAAAATATTAATAATAAATAAAAGGCTGTTTAAGACAAACCTATGGCTAACATCATACTGAGTGGAAAAGAATTGTAAGCCTTTCCTCTAAAGGCTGGAACAAGACAACGGTGCCCACTTTTACCACTCTCATTCAATAAAGTACTGGAAGTCCTGGCCAGGGCAGTTAGGCAAGAGAAGGAAATAAAAAGCATCCAAACTGGAAGAGGTCAGATTAGCCTTGTTTGCAGACAGCATGACCTTTTCCTAGAAAAACCTACACTCCACCAAAAAAAACTGTTAGAACTGATACATGAATTCAGTAAAGTTGCAGGATACAAAATTGATATACAAAGATAAGTAGCATGTATGTATGCCAACAGCAAACAATCTGAAAAAGAAATCAAGGAAGCAGTCTCCTTTACAGTAGCAACAAAACTGTAAAATACCTAGGAATCAATCTAACCAAAGATGTGAAAGACCTATACAAGGAAAACTAGAACTCTGATGAAATAAATAGAAGAGGACACAAAAAATGGGAAGACATTGCATGCTCATGGATTGGAAGAATTCATATTATTAAAGTGACAGTGCTGCCCAAAGCAATTTACAGAGTCAGTGCGATCCTTATCAAAATACCAATGAAATTCTTCACAAAAATAAAAAAAGCCCTAATATGTATATGGAATCAATAAAGATCCTGAATAGCCAAAGCAATCCTCAGCAAAAAGAACAAGGCTGGAGGCCAAAGCAGACAGTTGAGATTACATCTTGCTAAAAGGCTTCTGAAGAGCGAAGGAAACAAAAATATTTGCAAATTATTTATCTGACATGGGATTCATAACCAGAATATATAAGGAGCTCAAATAACTCAATAGCAAAAAATAAATAATCCGATTTTAAAATGAGCAAAAGATCTGAACAGACATTTCTCAAAAGAAAACATACACATGGTCAACAGGAATATGAATAAATGCTCCACATCACTAATCACAGGAATGCAAGTCAAAACCACAACATGACATCACCTCACCACAGTTAAACTGGCTCATATCAAAAGACAGAGAGCCCTCATACACTGCTGCTGGGAATGTAAATTAGTACAGCCATTACGAAAACAGTATGGAGGTTCCTCAAAAAACTAAAATAGAACCACCGTATTATCTGGGAATTCCACTACTGGGTATATCCACAAGAATGAAAATAAATGCATCAAAGAGATATTTGCACTCTTACATTTAGTGTGGCACTATTCACAATAGCCAAGATATGGAGTCAACCTAAGTGCCCATCAGTGGATGAATGGATAAGGAAAACGTGGTATATACACAATGGGATATTACTCAGGTGTAAAAAAGAATGAAGCCCTATCATTTGCAGCAGTGCGGATGGAGCTAGAGGCCATTATGTGAAATTAAATAAGGCACAGAAAGACAAATACCACATGTTCTCACTCACAGCAGCTGAAACAGTGAATCTCATGAAGACAGAGTATGGCATGGTGGCTACCAGAAGTCAGGAAAGCAGGGAGCTAGTATGGATGAAAAGAAAACTTAAGTATATAAATGTATTTATTACCCCGAACTGTGCATTTAAAATTACAAAGATGGTAAATTACTGATGTATATTTTATCTCAATAAAAAACAATAATTTTGTTGTTGATTGCATTTTGAAGTAACATTTTACCTTTTTTGTTTTTTAAATTTTTAGAGACAGGGTCTTGCTCTGTTGCCCAGGTTGGAAGTGCAGTGACGTGATCATAGCTCACTACAACCTCAGTCTCCCAGGCTTAAGCAATCCTCTCACCCTCCAGCCTTAGCCTTCTGAGTAGCTGGGACTACAGGTGCATGCCACCATGCCCAGCATTTTTTTTGTTTTTGTTTGTTTGTTTTTTACTTTTTAATGTGGCTGCTGGATTTTCTCTCTTTCTTTCTTTCTTTCTTTTTTTTTTTTTTTTTTTTTTTACTTTTGAGACAGGGTCTTCTTCTGTCACCCAAGCAGTGGCACGATCTCAGCTCACTACAACCTCCACCTCCCGGGTTCAAGTGATTCTCCTGCCTCAGCCTCCTGAGTAGCTGGAATTACAGGTGCACCCCACCACACCTGGCTAATGAGAATTTTAAATGACATATGTGGTTCCTATTTGTGGTTCTCATTATATTTCTATTGGATAGTAATCTATGTGGTCCAGACCCTGCCTCTGTGACTAAAGCATACACATTATCAGTAAATCTTACGTTTTGTGAAGATGCATGAAAGAACAGTGTTTCCAAAGGACTCTTGTATCCTGGTGTTCCGGAGTCCGGAGGCGTAGGAGGCCTCCAGAGGTGTCTGGGCCGGCCTCTGGAAGGTTCTGCCCTGGCCTGTTTCTACACCCTCCCAAGAGGACCTCCACCCACACACCAGAGGCACTGGGTCACCTGCATGCAGCTCAGCTTTCTGAAAAAAATAGAACCTCTGCTTTCTGAAAGTCTTATCTGCCCATGTGGAACAAATCATTTCATGTAGTTATTGGATAGATATATATATATATTTTTTTGAGATGGAGTCGCTCTGTCGCCCAGGCTGGAGTGCAGTGGTGCGTCTCGGCTCACTGCAACCTCCGACTCCCTGGTTCAAGCGATTCTCCTGTCTCAGCCTCCCAAGTAGCTGGGATTACAGGTGTGAGCCACCATGCCTAGCTAATTTTTGTATTTTCAGTAGAGGCGGAGTTTCACCACTTGGGTCAGGCTGATCTTGAACTCCTGACATTGTGGTCCAGCCCCCTCGGCCTCCCAAAGTGCTGGAATTACAGGCGTGAGCCACTGCGCCCAACCTGAATGGACTTTTTTTTAAAAAAACTTTTATTCTGACACAGTTTCAGGCTTACAGAGAAGTTACACAAGCAGTTCAAAGGCATCCTGCGCACCCTCTGCAGTACCACGTGGGCTTCCTTCTCTCTGGGTGTTCATGTATTTTCACCATCTGAGGGGAAGTTGCAGACATGGTACTCCATCCCTAAACAGTTCAGCGTGCGTTTCCTAAAAGCAAGAACATCCCCACATAGCTGTTGTGGTCACAGTCACCAGGGAGTTCACACTGGTACAAAGCTGCTATCGAATCTGCAGATGGAGGGAGATGGCATGGATTGTCTGATAATGTCCTTTGTAAGAAAAACCATGTCCCAGGTCGTGTGTCTCATTCAGTGGTTTGTCTCTTTAAAATCCCTTGATCTGGATGTCAAAGACTGAATTCCTCCGTCTTTCATGACCTTGACATTTTTGAAGGGCACAGGCCAGTTACTTTGTAGAATGTTCTTGAGCCTGAGCTTGTCTGAGGTTTTGGTCAGTCACAGTCAGACACAGCTTTTTCGTGCTTGGCTAGAGGAGCTCAGGGTGATGTGTGTCCTTGGGACACCCATGACGTCAGTTTGTACCATCCCACATAACACTAGTTCTGACCATGTGGAACTACCGTGGTCCCACTGATGCAGTGTCTCATGGGGAGATACCCTGACACTTTGTACACGTCTTAAAACTCCTTAGATTTTCACCACCAGTTTCGGCATCCATGGATGAATCTCGCCTGAATTGATTATTAGGATGATTGGCAAGTAGTGATTTTCCAGCCCACCGTTAATTTTACATGTACTAGTTGGCTTTCTACTGTTGGGGAAGACTTTTCCTTTCTCTGTATGTGGATGGATGTGTCTATTTACTACATGTTGTGGACACGTTGCTTTTTACTTTATTCAGTAGGTCATAATAATTTACTACCAGTATTTATTTTGCTGCTCAAATTTTATGGGTTAGGTCGGTGGCTGTCCTTCGAGCTGCCTCTTTATCCTTTTGGTGTCATCCTGTGAGCCCTGAACCAGCCACTTCTCCTCAGAGTTCTGGCTCTTATGAGTGGAGGAAAGTATCTAGAAACCAAGATCCGGGCAGTAAGAAGTGTTTGACATACTTCTGGGCCTGCTCAGAGACACGGCACACGGAATACCTGCTTTTATCTGTAAACCACATAGGCAGGCATCACACACTGTGAGTTTGCACCCTTGTCTCCAACACCGGGTTAACAAACGGTCCCCCCAGCCTCCCTCCTCCACGGCAGTGCCTGCCTCTCAGACAGTGTGTTATTAGGACGATTGATCTGGTGGATGCTTCCTGCACTTTATCCGTTCACATGCTCACTCTCGGAATACACAGAGCTCTTCGTGCCTGGGGAGATGAAGGCCACTGAGGAGCCGGTGTTCCGGGCTCTGCTTGGGCTTCAAGTATAAAGTGCACCATTTCCTGGGGTGTTCAGAAATTGTGTGGTCTGGTTCCTGCCCCTCCTTTCTGTGTGGTTATGTTACTTATTTGGAATGTAGGTTTTTAAATTTGTTTATATTTCATTTTAGAATTTTACTCCCATTCTTGACTTTTTCTTTTTTTTCGAATATGGGAAAGATAAAATATATTTAGTAAAAGGAATTAATCTTCTCTTTAAAAGCTAAAATTTGGTCTTTTATTAAACCAGTTGTTTAATTTTATGAAAACTTCAATCCAAGGGAAGTATATAACCATATTATAGACACAAATGTATGTAGTTTTGTAAAAGGTGCCATATTTTCATGGAGCCGATCTTAATGGCCCATGCTTGAATCACTGATACTCAACTTTGTTAAAAATAAATATGTGTTTATATATTCACTGAGTCTGTTGATTATTGGCCATTTTGGAAGAGAAACACAAAGCATGTCAGAGTCAGGTGAGTGCTCACCTTTGTAATTTGTGAGGAGAGATTCAATATTATGATTTTATGTTTGGAAAACAACAAATTAATATTTTTGTGGTACAAACTAAAGAAAACCAATCCCCTGAAAAATTTCTCTGGCTGCTGAGATCAAGTTAAGAAAAAAGCAAAAAAGAGGCTTGGCATGATGGCTCACACCTGTACTCCCAGCACTTTGGGAGGCCAAGGTAGGAGGATCACTTGAGGCCAGGAGTTCGAGACCAACTTGGGCAACATAGTGAAACCTCATCTCTACGAACGATATAGAAGCCAGGTGTAGTGGTGCATGCATGTAGTCTCAGCTACTCAGGAGGCCGAGGCAGGGGGATTGATTGAGCCCAGGAGGTCGAGGCTGCCGTGAGCTGTGATTGTGCCACTGCACTTCAGGCTGGGTGACAGAGCGAGACTCTGTCTCAAAAAAAGAAAGGAAAAGACCATGTTCAGCAGTGTTCATCCTTCCTGGTCACAGGCTGGCTGTTCGGACGGAAGCATCAGGCTGCACCAGCTGAGCTCCGCGTTTCCGCTCCTGCAGTGGGACAGCAGCACAGACAGCCATGCAGTCACCGGCCTGCAGTGGTCCCCGACCAGGCCTGCCGTGTTCCTGGTGCAGGATGACACATCCAGCATCTACATCTGGGACCTCCTCCAGAGCGATCTGGGTCCTGTTGCCAAACAGCAGCTCTCCCCCAGCAGGCAAGTGGGGAAGTTCTGGACCAGCTGTTGGTTGCAGGGGGTGCCTTGGCCACAGATGCCACTTGTGGTCTTTCTTTTGATTTTTGCATGAGGCTGCTACATTTTAAGATGTGGCCATACGTAAATTTAAATAATATGTTTAGTTAAAAATTAAAAAATACTGATTTTTGAGAGCGGTGTTGGGTTCACAGAAAGTTGAGTGGAAGGCAGAGATTTCTAGCCCCTGTCCCACATCCCGGCCGGAGGTGCGTGAGGTGGAACCATGGACCTGCCTCCACACCACCACCACTGAGTCCACAGTTTACATGAGGGTTCACTCTTGGATTGTGCATTTAAATAATATTTTTAAAACCACTTTAAAGTATGATTATTTTATATTTAGCACAAGGTCTTCTATTGGATTCACAGATTAATCGTGCAGTATTTCCCCATCATTAGTATTCTGTGAGTAAGAAATGATAGTTTGTGAGAGCTTCTTAGTTATGTTCCTTTGCCAGTCTTACGAACTGTAAGTTTGTAATGTCTGAACGACGTACTAGGTGTTCCCCTAGTGTCTAAAGGGGGAAAGGGGGATAGTGCGTGGAATGAACGATCCACGTGATGCCACACTAAAGCCATTCCAGCCCAGGCCCCTCAAGGGGCTCCCAGCTCCCAGCCAGACCAGCACAGCCGGGACATGCACATCAGTCCACGTGATGTCGCTGATGGGATTCAGACAGGCGCACTCCCGTCGACACCACTGTTAGGTGGTTTGTTTGTTTTGCAGCAGAAGTGTTCACGAAAACTTGCATCATGAGGCCTCTCCCTGGGCCCTGCTTGTCTGTCCACCTGTGTTTTTTTCTTGAGATTTTACATTTCTCTTTAATAAATCCTCCTACTGTGAGGGTTCATGTTGACCTGGGGAGAGAAATCCCACAGCCCTTTTGTAAAGGAAAGGTAAGAGTTTAATAGAATGTTGGGGGTATCCCAGTGAGATCTGAATGAAATTAAGAATTGCATTTATTTAGTTTGATTCCTAGGTTTACTTACATTATTCTGATTATTAAAAAATTATACTAAAATCCGGGCTGTAACTTGCAGATAATGACACAACACACCTGCAGTTTATTATTCCAGAAAGTGTGTTTGTGCCTGCATTACAGGATAAACACGTTTACCCAGCACCGACTTGCTTGGTGCCTGAGGCTCCGCACCCTGAGATCTCTCACTCCCTGGTGGGCAAGACAGACAATAAGCAGAGTTAACGAGGGGCTCCCGAAATGTGCTGGAAAATGTGCTGTGGAGGCAGATGATGAGGAAGAGGTCACGAGCGAGGGTCAGGGCTGAGGGGGCCAGGCAGTGACCTAGGAGATGGGATCTGGGTGGGGGCGGCAGGGCCTGGGTGACACGCCTCGAGGTGGGCCGTGCTGCCGTGGCGGGGACTGGAGGGTCTGGGCACAGGAGCCCCAGCTCTGTGTGTGACGGGCTCCAAGCCTGGCTCCCAGCGGAGAGCATATTTGCTGTCATTAGCAGGTTAGGGACCCTCCGTTCTGGAGCCTCATCTTAAGGGCATCACAGCTTTCCATGAAGGAGAATGTGCTAGGGACCCTGGCTTCAGTCTCCAGCTGAGACCCCAGTGACTGGCTGCCCTGGGGAGCTCCCCTAACCCCTCAGCAGTGCCGGATGCCTGGGTCAACCCTGTCCATCGTCTCAGGAAGGAGGTGGCAGCCGGGCCCACGTTCCTCCACTTCCCACACAGGAAAAGGCTTTGGAAGGAGGTGGCGTTCTCGCCTCCTGTTGGGCAGCCAGAGGTACCAGACACAGAAAGTTACTTTTCTCTGGTTAGACAGAGAAGCAGAACAAGAAGAAACGGATAGTTTGAAAGGAAGGAGTTTCCATACAAGCAATGATTTAACACTTTTAGAGTTACGTTACAACCTCTGACAAGGACTTACTGTTGCCTGTGGTTGAGAAGCAGGTTGGCCGTGGGGAACAGGCAGGGGCCCTCGGGGCCAGCACAGGAGGTGGCAGGAGCCTGGTGATGGCTCAGCGTTGGGCCGAACTTTCACTTTTGTCCTCTGTCCTCTTTGCTTGGATTCTGTCTGCCTTAACAAATCTGAGGGACGTTTAGAAGAACTGACGGGTGCTCGTACTGTGTTTACACGTCTGTCACAGCTGTGGTTTTAAAGCATCTAGACCTAGTTCACCCAGGGACTGTTTAATTTGCCCAGTGTCAGGGAAGCCTTTGGTGTCCACCGTCCGTTACTGATGTTTTCAAGTTTGCAGCTAAACATCACCCCTGCTTCACACACGCAACTGAACAGCGGTATTCAGGTATCCGCTGGTGAAGATCTGAGTGGCTTGTAGTTCCTCATGGTCTGCCCCTTTTGGGGTGTCACGAGGCTTCATTCCCACACTCTGCTGCCCCACGTCCTGGGGAGTGAGCAGGGAGGGGGTGCACTCAGGTAGCTGTCAGATTGGATATGGTTTTCCCCCATGTAGTGACAAGGGCAGGGACCCCACCCCCATCATCATCAGGCACAGCCGGGATCCTGGCAGGTCCCTGGGCGATGGCATCAAGCTGGATCTCAAAGGACAAGTGGGAATGAAGCAAAGATAGGTAGGGAATCTGCCAGAGGCACGGGGAGACGGGTTTCCCCAGTGAGGCCTGGAGCTGCAGGTGCCAGGAGCATGAGCGGGAGGCCCAGGGCCACAAGGAGAGACTGGGCGTGTTCCTGCCAGCCACAGGAGGGGATTTGAGTGGGGGCCAGGTGGACAGCGGAGGTGTGTCTTTGAGTCTCCGTCAGCCTCGGGAGGGGATTATAGCTGGGGCCTGGTAAGGGAGCTTGTGGTCATCAGAGTGAGATGAGGACGGCCTCATTGTGGGGAAGGGGCCCCTGAGAGTGAGGCTGGGGAGGCAGGGTGGCCCCAGGTCTCGTGCTCAGGCAATGGGTGGGTGATGGAGGTGCTGGTCCCGTGGAGGTCAGGAGTGGAGGGGTCTAGGGCTCCTGGGTGAGTCTGGGCTGGAAATGCAGACTTGTGAGCCCTGACACTTAGCTGTGGGTGAGATCTGGGGAGGCCAGAGACCGAGGATGAGGCTCTGATGGGTGGGCCTGCCTGGGCTGCTGATGCCCCCACTTTCTCCAGGGACCTGCCTGGGGGCTGCTGACTCTTGGCCTGAGGAGAGAGCAGGCACCCTGAGAGAGTGCAGCACGTCCTCATCACTTAGCTCTGCGAAGGTCCATCCGGCAGGCCTCTGACATGCAGAAATGGGTTTTCATACGTTTATTTCTGGTCTAGCTTTTGTTTTGGCTATTGGTATTTTTAGAATTTCTTACTCGTTTCACTCTTCCCATGGAAGGTAGATATTTTGAAGACTCAGACATAACCGAATGTCCCTTTGTATGCACTGACCGTCTGCTTCTGTGCCCCTCCCTGTAGGCTGGTGGCCATGGCTGCGGTGGGTGAGCCCGAGAAGGCTGGTGGCAGCTTCCTGGCCCTGGTGCTGGCCAGGGCCTCCGGCTCCATCGACATCCAGCACCTGAAGAGGCAGTGGGCGGCCCCGGAGCGGGATGAGCGCAACAGGCTGCGTCTGCTTTTGCAGGAGGCCCTGTGGCAAGAGGGAAAACCACACAAGTAGCGGGTGTTGCTGAGAGGACGGCGTTTAGGTAATGGCCCAAATTTAAAAGACATAAGATGGATAATTTTACTGTGCAAGTATATTTATGTATATAGACTATGTATATTCTGTATATAATTTATTTTACAAGAATATTTCTTTGGTATTCCAAGTAAATAAATGACTACTTTTGAATGGAAACAAAGAAAATTCTAGCATTTACGAAACTTCCAGGGGAGCGTAGAGCCACATCCAGGGTGCTCTTTTCTGAGAGTATTTCGAGTTATTTTTAGAACAGTTTAAAATATTGTCACATTACTACTAGATTTTAAACAGTCTACCATGAGAATGTATCTTAATGAACTATTTTCTTATGCATAAAATATATGTACACATGTCTAAATTAAAAGGAATTACTCCACTGAAATGACCTCTGCCAACGATGTTTTCTTAAAATTCTTGAGCACCTTCTTTTGGGATTATTGGAATGTCATATTTGCAGAGCAAGTCAGACACGTTTTCCATTAGTACTAAAAGTTGTCCTTGTGTGGAAATCATACAAGTAAATGAACTCCCTTGAATTTTGTAGCTCAGGTAGACCAGGAATCATGCTGCTGTAACAAAATGCCCTAGGCTGGGCAATTTATCAGCAACAGAAATCTGCACCTCCTGTTTTCTGCAGGTGGAATTCAGCATCAAGGCGCCCCGGGTTTCGTGTCTGGTCAGCTGCCCTTGGCTTCCCACAGCACCTCGTGGCTGTGCCCTCGCATGGCAGCGGAGGGCAGAAAGGCTCCGGGGCCTTCAGCCTCTCTGGCGACAGCACCAATCCATTCACCAAGGCTCTGCCTCTCAAAGGGCCCCACCCCTTACCATGATCACCCTCGTGCTTAAGTGCCAGGCTTTGAATGTTGGAGGGACACACACATTCAAACCATAGCACAAAGACAGGAGAGTTCTGGGGTGAGGACAGAAAGATCCCAGAATGTGTCACAAACACCCATCCCTTTGCCCTATCACCCTCCTGAAATGTTCCCAGCACCGTTGGCCATCAGTGGGTCTGTGAGGCGAACGGATCGGCACAGTTAGGTCTTCTCACTGGGTCACAAGATCCCCTCCCCTCACCTAGCCAGAACTGGAGCGTCTTAGACCTGGAAGGTATCTGGGAGGGACCCACCAGGCCGGCTGTGCCACCCAGACACAGCCCCCTTTCCCCAGCAGCAGGGCTGCACATCTCACATGGGCCTCTCTCCAGCCACCCGAGCGAGCAACCGCCAGCCTTTCTTTGCTTTTTCGTTGTTGATTTGAAATTGTTGACTGGGCATGGTGGCTCACACCTGTAATCCCAGCACTTCCGGAGGCCTAGGCAGGTGGATCACGAGCTCAGGAGTTTGAGACCAGCCTGGCCAACATGGTGAAATCCCTTGTCTACTAAAAATACAAAAATGAGCTGGGCGAGGTGGCGGGTACCTGTAATCCCAGCTACTCAGGAGGCTGAGGCAAGAGAATTGCTTGAATCTGGGAGGTGGAGGTTGCGGTGAGCTGAGCTCATGGCCCTGCACTCCAGCCTGGGCAACAGAGCGAGACTCTATCGCAAAAGCAAAACAAAACAAAACAAAACAAAAAAACCCGTCAGAACCCTACATGCTTGTTAAGAAGACAGCTGAGACAGAGTAACATAGACAGTGACCGTCCCTTCCCGTCCAGTCCCATCCCAGGAAGGCTCCGTTGTGTGCTGGAATGCACACATGTAAGCACACCCATCCTGGGTTCCTAGGGTCCCTGTGGATGGATGGCAGTGAGATGCTGCCAGGGTTAGTCTACCATCCCCACTGGCCCACACATACCCCCTCTCTGTCCCATGGGCACAAGGACTTTGTCTCGTTGGCCGCTGAGTCCCAGGTGCCTGCTACAGCGCCCGCTGTGTCAGTAGAGGCTTAGCCAATTCTTGTTAAACAAATGGCTGGAATTTGTTCATCTTCCGTCTGCATCTTCATGGAACTCAGGGTCACAGTCACCTGGGGAAGGAAGTGGACAGGCACGCGGCCTCTCTCTGCATCTTCATGGAACTCAGGGTCACAGTTGCGTGGGGAAGGAAGTGGGTGGGCACATGGCCTCTCGAGTCCACACCCATTCACCATCCTTGCTGCTGTTTTGCAATCCGCTTGATAAATGGTCTAGAAGTTTTGAGATTGAGGAAAGTTCTTAGCCTCGGATTCTATCTTATTTAAAGTTAGAATGAATATTTGTCCCTCCTTTTCTTTGGGCCTCTTCTGGGTTTTGGTGTCTGTGAATTCTCGGATATCGTCTGCAGTTCACAGTTCATACTCTGTCCTGACTCCTTTGTAACCTGGGAGGCAGTCTGCTTGGGCCCATGTCTCTGAAACTGCTCAGTAAATCAGCTCAACGGAATCCAGGGAGCTCTGTTCGGTTCCTGAGTTTTGTGCCCAGTCACAGTGCTGCGGCTTTAGGAGGAGCTCCTGAGAGAGGACCGTCTGTGGCTCAGTTACACCCTCCTGACGTGAGCCCCCTCCCTGCTGCGGGCTCACTCCCTCCGCTAAAGCCCTTGTTCGTCCTCTGCCAGGGCCTAGGAGGTGCAGCTTGACGGAGGCCAGGGGCGAGAGGAGGCCCAGCTCTCCCCGGCTGCCCACGTCTGACGCGCTGCCTCGGAAGCGCCTCTGGCCACTGGGCGGCTCTGCCCTGCGGCTGGTCGACCTGTGCAGCTTCCGCCCCACAATGTCCTTGAATGAGCCCTTCCCAGGCTCCTAACCATTGGGTGTTTTCTGAGCCATATAGAAATGTGAAGTTCATGAAGAAAGAAAAATCCAAAAAGGCCAGTGATCTGCCCTCAGCCTCATCCCCAGGGAGGAGCCGGCCCCATGTTTCATCCCTCCCGGTGCAGCCTGCCCTGGCGCTGGTGATGCCTCCAGGATCTTGCAGAGGAAGGTGAGACAGGCAACAGGATAGAGTAATCGCAGCCTCTAAAAAACACGTTTCACAGCAGATTAGGAAAACAAATGTGGCAAGAGGAGGGTCAACAGTGCAGGAGGCGATTCCTTCCCACTGTGCACTTCCCGCCTGACTTTACGGCAAGGCCCCTTGTGCACGGGGGTCTCCAAGCCCACCCTGGTGCCTGACTGCACGTAGGCTTAGCGCTTTCTTCCAAGTCAGACAGCAGTAATTTAATTTTCTCTTTTCAGTCATGTTTTGTTATTTAGAAAACATTTTCTTTCAACATTTGCCACATCAGTAGAAGTAAAATAAAACGTTCTTTTTCTCATGTGTGGTTATTTGTGTAATGACGACGCCCCGCTTGCTGCGCTGGACCGAGCTCTCGAGGACGGAGGCATTTCTTTTTTCTCAGTCATCACCCCTGGGCGCCTCGGACACAGAATGTGCTCAGTGAATGGTGGCGTGGGGGACGGCTGAGTGGCAGTTGTGTCTGCGGGGCAGAGTCATATCAGAATGTACAAGCATGACTGGATATGCAGACTTTTATTCCTGGAAGCTGCAGTCTGGTCCCTCAATGACCCCATGCCCTCCACAATTATTTGCAAAATTCCATTTGACGTAAACTGGAGTCAAGAGGGGGTCCGGTCGCAGCTGTGGTTTACCCAGTGACATTCCCATTCCCAGGTATGGTAAAAGCCCAACTAGGACATTTAAGTTTTGGGGCCTCACAATAAAATGGCGGATGGTTAACAGCACCAGCTCTTCCAGATCTCACTAAAACCCTCAGGAAGACACAAATAGGAGACACGGCCTCCTACTAAACGTGGTTCCGCTCATCTCGGAGTGACTCCGAATGAACAGATGGCTGGTCCAGAGAACAAGGCACAGAACCGGGCAGCCTCTGCGCCCTGAGGCCCACGTCTGCCCCCGAGAGAGCAGCTCCTCCAGGCAGTGGGTGCTGCCTTGGGCGACAGCACCGCCGTCCATCAGCACCTCTGGCCTCCCATCCTCTTGGCGACCCAACACGAGGAACACCGCGCAGGAGGTGAAATTCTAAAACGTAACTTCGCCAGAAATAATCTCTGAAGATACAGAGATTAGCATAGTCACACACAGTGCTGACTGGAGAAGTAGCCTTTTTAAAATAGTTTATTTAGAATATCTGAGAGAGAGTGAAGCCCGGGAGAGAAGATGCTGTTGTAGCTGAGCTGATCTGTCCTGGAAAAGCATCTGCCTGTGCAGGACTGTAGACAGTCCCCACTCGCTCCAGGGTGTGGATGAGAGGAAGGGTGCACCTGGCCCTGTCCCCACTCCAGTGTGTAGATGAGAGTGAGGGTCCATCCGGCCCTGCTTGTTGGCATCTAGTCTGGAGATGACCTCATGACGGCAGAGTCGGTGCCGCAGAACGAATCGAATCGGCCTACAGTAAGCAAAGGCAGGAGGGGCGTGGCCAGAGCCACACAGACGGCGCAGTTCAGCAGACCAGGGGGTGCAGGGGGCGCAGGGGCACAGGGGCGCAGGAGGCGCAGCTTCTGGGAAACGAGCCGAAAGCTAGAGGAGAGCACGGGAGCAGCATCAAAGGCCGGGAGAACGGGGCAAAGCACAGAAGCAAGGACGCTTAAGAACCAAGGAAATGCCTTTCATTTTTCCTTTTTTTTTTTGTTTGCCTTTCGCATAAGTTGAGCGTTTTTAAAACTTTATTTGGTTTTGAGACAGAGTCTTACTCTGGTGTGATCTTGGCTCACTGCAGCCTCTGCCTCCTGGGTTCAAGTGATTCTCGTGCTCCAGCCTCCCAAGGAGCTGGGATGACAGGCGTGCACCACCACACTCGGCTGATTTTGTATTTTAATGGAGATGGGGTTTTGCCATGTTGGCCAGGCTGGTTCTTGAACTCCTGACCTCAACTGATCTGCCCACCTTGGCCTCCCAAAGTGCTGGGATTCCAGGTATGAGCCACTGTGCCCGCCTCTCTATGATTCCAAGTGTGATACACTGCACCTGGCCCAGCCTCTATATGATTCCAGGTGTGAGCCACCATGCCCAGCACCTGGCCCAGCCTCTATATGATTCCAGGTGTGAGCCACCATGCCCAGCACCTGGCCCAGCCTCTATATGATCTAGGTGTGAGCCACCATGCCCAGCCTCTATGTGATTCCAGGTGTGAGCACTGCACCCGGCCTCTGTAGGATTCCAGGTGTGAGCACCGTGCCTGGCCTGTATATGATTCCAGTTGTGAGCTACTGCATCCGGCCCAGCCCATCTGATCTTGCATGTTGTCCATGTTTTCCATCACAGCCTTTAATGTATCATGGTTATTTAAAATCCCCTGTCAAATAGTTCCAACATCTGAGTCATATCTGTGTCTTGTTCTGATGGTTGTTTTGTCTCTTGAAAATGTGATTTTATTCTTGCTTTTTTCTGTGCTACTTGAGCATTTTGGTTGAATGCTGGACCTGTCTTATGGACAGTAGAGAGGGAGGTAAATCATTGTCTTTTATTTTTTGGCCTGGAAGTGGCTGTGGCTTTCCTTCTATTTGGCAGGGACCCCGCCCCCATCATCAGGCACAGCTGGGATCCTGGCATGTCCCTGGGTGATGGCACCAAGCCAGGTCTCAAAGGACAAGTGGGAGTGAAGCAAAGATGGGCAGGGAGTCTGCAAGAGGCACAGGGAGAGGGGATGCCCAGCCAGGCCTGGAGCTGCAGGTGCCGGGAGTGTGAGCCGGAGGCCCAGAGCCACAAGTAGAGACTGGGTGTGTTCCCACCAGCCACAGGAGGGTGCCAGAGCCCCAGGGCATGCTGGCCTCTGTCCTGGCACCTGTGTGGAAGGCGCACAGTTTGGGGAGCGCTTGGGTACTGAGAGGTGTCAGGTGAGAGGGCAGGGAGCAGAGAAGTGAACTGGTGGTTCTTCCCAGGCTCCTCTGAGTCCTCACCTCCCTAACTCCCCTTGGGGGCTCACCTGGCATTGGGGCTGCCTGAGGTCGAGCTGGCACTGGTTCTGAGGAGCTGAAGGAGCGTATTCTTCTCCAGTGGGAAGCTCCTCCTGCCTCCCTCGTCCAGGGCCTGGCCTTCACCCTGGGTGCTGTGCCTCGGGGCACGTGAGGGTTTCCAGGGAGTTTCAGGGGGATGTGTTCTGGAGCCTCTGTGTTCACACCCCTGGGAATAGAATTGCCCTGGGGTGAGGCATCCTTCAGACCTGCCTTTCCTTCTGCAAACTCTCACCATCACCAAACCTCACGGGGGTTCACCGCCCACGGTGGGTGTGAAACTTGGGGGGCCCAAAGCCATGGCACATGGCAAGGTCGCGGTGGAAATCCATGTGGACCAGCAGAAGAAGAGCCCCAAGGGGCTTGCGAGGAGGGCACGGTAAACACGCATGCTGGCACCTATGGGATGTGGCAAGAAGGGCACGGTAAACACGCATGCTGGCACCTGTGGGATGCGCTAGAGTCACACATTGTGGGGGACGGGAATCCTCCAGGTGGGCAGGTTCCCCCCGCCTGCCGTCCAGAGTAGTTTCTGAGGAAGTTCCCCAGCGAGTGCGGGAGGAGCAGCTCCCACCCCAGTGCGTCCAAAGGGTCCCCAGAAAAAGCGGATATCCCACCTACCTGAATTGGTATTTTTCGTTTTTCTTCTCCATGGCTAAGGGGGTGCAAGAAGCTTCCTAGGTCTGGGTTAGAGGAGGCCTCTTCTGTGGCTGAGATGGGGTCTCCAATGCCAGTTGGATTTTTCACTCCTTAAGGAGGTGGTTTTGGTGGGCTCTTTACAGCCTATGACAGCAAAAGCAGAAAAGTAAACTAGATACTTAAAATCCCAAGGGAATAAAAAGGAGCCTTGAACGGTGGACAGGGAGAAAAGGAGGGTGAACCCCCAGCCGCATCGTAAGACAGAATCCACACCTTCGTATTGCACAGCTTGGGCTCAGCCTGAGGGGGCTCTCCTCAGCACCCTGCAGGACCCACCGCACCTTCCACCTCCCAGGCTGTGCCCGCTTGAAACTCTGTGGGCCTCAGCACCTCCTGCGCACGGTGGTGAGTCCAGGGGCCACCACCTCGGGCTCCTGCCCAGCCTCTGCCACCATCACGCTTCCCTATCCTTCCCTCCCACTTGTGCAATGCCAGCCCAGGTGGCATCCTCACCCATGGGCTGGCGGGACAGGGCACCCTATGGCCAGACAGGCCCTGGTGGGAATTCTCAGCACCTGCAGCTGCTCCTATACCCTCCTCGCCCTCCTCTCCTGAATCAAGTGACACTGAGCTGACCCCCATGTCTAAAGTCACCTGGCTTATTTTACTTATGCAGGTTAGAATAAAGTAATTCTCTTAAATATGATGGTATTATTTAAAAACTATAAAATGAGATCATAGTGCAAGGTTCCTGCTCACATTGTACTTGGATACAAATAGAACCTATCATAATCCCAGCACTTTGGGAGGCCAAGATGGAGGGTTGCTTGAGCCCAGAGTTTGAGACCAGTCTGGGCAACATGGCAAGACCCCATCTCTCCAAAACATTTAGCTGGGGGTGGATGGTGGCACACACCTCTAGTCCCAGCTACTCAGAGGGCTGAGGTAGGAGAATGGCTTGAGCTGAAGAGGTCAAGGCTGCAGTGAGCCATGATCGTGCCACTGCACTCCAGCCTGGGCAACAGAGCAACACCTAGTCTCAAAAATTAAAAAAAGAAACACACATACATATGTGTGTAAATATATGTTACATATGTGTGTGTGTATATGTTACATATGTATGTGTAATAAGTACCTGATGCATGATAGGTTATATACATGCCCAAAAATTGGCTTGGGGAAGGTGATGAATGGCATAAACACAGAAGCATACATGTATATTTGTACAAAACCTATTGCTATGGTTTGGCTATGTCCCCACCCAAATCTCATCTTGCAGCGTATCTTCTATAATCCCCATGTGTTTTCGGAAGCACCTGGTGGGAGGTAACTGAATCATAGTGGCAGGTTTTTCCTGTGCTGTTCTTGAGATAGTAAGTCTCACGTGATCTGGTGGTTTTACTAAGGGCGGTTCCCCTGCACACACGCTCCTGTCTGTGCCGTGGAAGATGTGCCTGTGCTTTTCCTTTGCCTTTGGCCGTGATTGTGAGGCCTCTCCAGCCACATGGAACTGCGAGTCCATTAAACCTCCTTCCTTTATGAATTACCCCTCTCCAGTGTGTCTTTATTAGCAGTGTGAGAACAGACTAATATACCCATCATGCATCAGGTACTTATTAAGACCAGGGCATTGTACATATTCTTTTAAAAATTACATTTAGTCCAGGTATAGTGGCTCATACCTGTGATCTCAGCACTTTGGGAGGCCAACATGGGCAGATCGCTCAAGTCTAGGAGTTCAAGACCAGCCTTTCAGGAAACATAGAGAAACCCCATCTCTCCTAGAAATATAAAAATTAGATGGGTGTGGTGGTGTGTGCCTGTAATCCTAGCTACTCGGGTGGCTGAGGTGGGAGAATCGCTTGAGCCCAGGAGGTGGAGTTTGCAGTGAGCTGAGCTCATGCCAGTGCTCTCCAGCCTGGGCAACAGAGTGAGACTCTCTCTCTAAAAAATTACACGTTTCCTAAATTCTAAAAGTAATATTTATATATTGAAGATAACTGAAATTATATTAAAAATAAATAAGAAAAAAATTATAGTTTCACCATCCAGAGAGAATGCTCTGAATATAGCATTTCTAGAGTCGTTTTAAAGGTTTATACAAATCAGGACGTGCATAGTAAATCTGTTTACGACATGAAAATTCAGCTCATTTCATCCCTCCTGGTGGAAGGCGGTCCCTCCCCACACCCCCACCGTGATCCGGCCCCCACAGGCCTAGACAAGCCCCACCTACTGTTATTGTCTTCAGACAGCCTTCTCCTCCCTCCAGAGAAAGTGTCCGTTCTAGTGGGACAGTAAGTTCTCCTTCACTGTTGGGTATTTTGGGGTGAATATGGAGAGTATGATTTTAAGATGTTTCCAAAGGCTCTGGTTTCTAATACAAATCACTGAGGACACCTGAAGAGGCATGTTGAAATGTTGTTGCTTCCTTTGTTTTCTTAAGAAAGAGACCATCAAATAACGTCAGGGGAGCATCCCTGGACGTACCACCTTACTCTGTGCTCATGCCGTCTCTGCCCACGCTTTGCAGGAGAGCTGCTGCCGGCTCTGCCCCATGCCTGCCCTTTGGCTCCTTCTCCATGAGCTCTGAAGGATCTGCATGGATCGTAGCCCTGACCCTGCCGCACCTCTGCCGTCTGCTGGTTCTGAGCCGAGGCTTCAGTCTGGGTGGGGGCCAGAGCATCCAAGAGCTGAATTAGTCGGCCCCAGATTTGGAAAAAGGTCCGTTGGCTTCTCACAGAACATGTCTACTATTTCACAGTCTTGGGGTAACAGCCTATAATTCACCTCTGTTCAGTTCAACAAACACTTCCTAAGCATCCAGTTACCAGCAGAGTCTGTGCTAAGTGCTAGGCGGTGGTTCTGGCCCTGCCCTGTGGGTGGGCAGAGAAGCCCAGCCCTAACATAAATCAGAGGTCCTGCCTGCAGGCGTATTTTGTTTGACCCTCGTGATGTTTTACTAATGTTCGAACTTGAATATTTTCCATGGGAAAGGGCCTGTGAGTTCCCCACAGCTCTCCCCACACACCGCTTTTTAATGTCCTGTGCAGTTCCTGTAAGCTCCAGAGCTTGTGACCTCCAAAGTGTGCGGTGATCACAGAATAAACACAGCCCCGTGGGGAGCCACAGAGCTGGAGAAGCAGGAGGGGTGGGAAGGTCGAAGGCAAGAGAGGCGAGAAGTAGAAATGTGTGTCCTCAGCCTGGTGTCGCCCTGGGGGTTGGGTGCTCTGGCAGGTACGGTGGAGCTAAGGAAGGAGACCACTACTACTCCTGCTGCCCTCCTCCCCCCACCTTGCCTAGTTCAAAGACAGGAGAAAAGAGAGAGAGAAACAAAAGTAAGATAAATAGCCAGACAACCTTGGCACCACCACCCGGTCCTAGGAGTTAAACAAAGTAATAATAATAACATCAACCCCGGCCTAAACGACTTGTGTTATCTGTAAATTCCAGACACTGTATGAAAAAAGCATTGTAAAACTTTCTCTTCTGTTAGCTGATGCCTGTAGCCCCCAGTCACGTTTCCCACGCTTGCTCCATTTATCACGACCCTTTCATGTGGACCCCTTAAAGTTGTAAGGCTTTAAAAAGGCCAAATATTTCTTTCTCGGGGAGCTCGGCTCTTAAGACGCGAGTCTGCCGACGCTCCCGGCCGAATAAAAAACCTCTTCCTTCTTTAATCCGGTGTCTGAGGAGTTTTGTCTGCGGCTCGTCCTGCTACAGAGCCTCGCCTCTAAACCATCTTGCAGAGTTTTCTGTAATATTGGAATAGGCCTTACTCACGGTTGTGCTTGCCCAATTTGGCCTGTCACTGGATTTGTGAAGTGGCCTTGAGGCAATGGCTTAAGTAATTTTTTAAGTCTATTTTTCTCTCATGTGAGAGTCTAGACCTGGAGGCAGCCAGAAGTGGCCGGCAGCAGCAGAGAGAGCTTTCCTGGGACACAGCCACGTGCCCTTGTCTCCATCTTGTCTGTGGCTGTGGCTGTAGGATCCACAAGGCTAAAATCCTCATAATCTGGCCCCGTGCAGAACACGTGTCCAGCACGACCCTGAATCAGGGACTGGCCGGGAGCGTGTTGTGTGGGGACCCAGGCCTCCTCCCTTCGTCTGGAAGCAGCTGTCCTCCGTGCACAGAGCTGATGCTGCGATACCCTAACTTGTATGAACTTGACTCTCTCTTAGCTGAAAAACCTGGACGGACTCCATTCAGCTCCTTCATTTGCAAGACATTAAGGGTTCCTCACCCTCCCCCTTCCTCGAGGACTTAACTCGTGCAAGCTGACTCTCAGCACATCAAAGAGTGCAATTAACTGATGAGGCACTGTGGCAAGCTAATCGCTCGGGCGACAGTACCGTAAAGCCCCGGCGTTTGTGTCCAGAGCCCCCACACCTATCACCTTGTGATGAATTTAAAGCCTCTGGACCTGGAACTGTTTGTTTTCCTGTAACCATTTGTCTTTTCAACTTTTTTTTTTTTTTTTTTTGCCTGTTTTACTTCTGTAAGATTGCTTCAGCTCAATCCCCCTCCCCTCTTTAAACCAAAGTATAAAAGAAAATCTAGCCCCTTCTTCGGGGCCGAGAGAATTTTGAGCTGTCTCTTGGTTGCCGGCTAATAAAGGACTCCTGAATTAGTCTCAAAGTGTGGCGTTTCTCTCTAAGTCGCCTGGTTCCAACACCACCACTGTTCCTGGAGGGGCCACCTCTGGAAGGCCGCTGGCCACCACGTCCACAGTTAAAGCAGCAGGCAGAGACAGCGTGGTGCTGAGGCTGCCAGGGAGGCTGGAAGTGGCTCTGTAAGTGCCGGGGCCTACGCTGTCATGGGAGGGGACCTGTGTCGGGAACCTTCCGTCAAGCCAGGAGGAGAGCGCTCCCATCCTGAGCAAACTGCTTTTTCCTTTTTGCTTAGGCTGTGATGTCACGAAGCAAATGAAGAGGCGAGAAGGTGACAGGGCTTGGAGCCGGAACCTCAGCTTGATGCCCAGATCTGTGGAGCAGCCCTGTCCCCAGGCAAGTCGCTGCTTCAGATCCCAGTGCCCAGTGGGGACTATGTGTGCCCTGCTTACCTCCCAGCCTGTGGTGTAGGTGAGACGGTGTGAGTGGAAAAGGCAACACAGGTGTGAAGTTTTAGGAAAATGTTAGGCCTGATTCCTAGGGCTGTGGGCAGCCGCCCAGGCTCTTCCTCTCTGCAGCTGCGGGCTGAGCTGTCCCTCTCTGTGGCTTCAGCAAGTGTGGCTGGACCAGGACGGGCACGGGCAGGGCTCCCGTGAGCTGCTGTCCACACTCTCCCAGCATCAGGCTCCTTGGCGATGGCCAAGTTCTTTGTTGATCTCTGTCCTCTCCAGCCCTGAACTGGGTCCTGAACACCCTGTTGTCTGCTTATGTATTTTGCTGCTGCTGCCGGCCTGCGTCCTACCGTGCTCTCCACCACTTTAATCACACTCAGTGAAGAGTTTTGCCATTTTCTCTGAATCTAAGAAATCAATGCTGTTGTAAATAGGCATCCAAAATGCATGTTCTTCTTGTCTTCCTCATGTCATCCAGACTCACCACACGTCATTTTGGAGGACGCTTTCCTTTCCGGATTCTGTCCTCTGCAGCGCTGGCCTCAGGCTCCAGGTCCCAGCTGCTGGGGCTGCTGTGGGGCCGATTCTCACAGGACTGAACCCACTGCTGCCCAGCCCCTGGGAAGTCTGTTGTGGATAGACTACTTCTTAGTTTGTTTTGTTCCTATACATTAGAAATATAGACTCATATTCATGGAGAATTAACCAAAAAACCTACCACGTAGCTCCTGAACAGAATATGAAAGTGGGTAGCAGCTGGAGGAGCGTGTTTGTGGTCCCCAGCACGGGGTCCCTGCCGGAGGACGCATCCCTCCCACGTGCCATGGGCCATGCGGAATCAGCTGCTCTTCCTCCCTAATCTCAGCTATTCCAGCTGGGCTGCGGCCGCACGGAGCTCACCGGAGGTCACCTGGTGAGCCTCTGCGATTACCTGCTGCAGACGCTGAGGCCTGGAGTCCCTGAGCCTTGAGCCTCCCAGGGAGCAAATGCACTCGGCACTGGTGAGGTCCACCGCTGACTCGGTAACAGCGCTCCCAGGGAAAGAGCGGCGCTGGGCATGCCACTTTTTACACAAGGGCTCTTTAGCCACGTGCTGTATCAGACACAGGGGACCCCTCCCTGCCTGGGGGCTTTAAATGCCACGCACTCAGGCAGCCCTTCCTGGCGTGTCAGCCACCGCCCTCCAGTGTCTGTGGGCCCCTGAGGGCCCCTCGGCCTTCCGCTCCCAGGAGCACCTCAAGTGCCTCAATTTACTCACTATCTGGTGAGCCATGAGACAGCCCTCAAATCGACAGTGTCCGGCATTTAGTGATTCCAGTGACACTTTGGGAGGGGCCCATGGCCCTCACCGGCCTCCTGCCGTCTGCCCCCACTTCCCTCCTGTCTTCTCAGAAGCAAAGGCCTCCCTCCATGGGAGAGCCTTGCACCAGCAGGCCTCTGCAGCACAGGCCTCGGTGTCCTTCTATTCACCGATGAACAGACAGAGCTGGCCCCTCCCTGAAGGGACCCTGAGCCTTTTTCTCTGGGAGCTTCCAAGTCACAACCAAAGCTCCTAAGCCGCCTCCACATCCTCAGTCTCTCCAACCTTCCTTAGTCTCTTCTCCAAGTCATTCCTGAAAACCTTGTCGTCCTTGGCACCCTCAGGACGGGGTGTAACGGGGAGGAACGCCGGCCACCACCAGGCACCGTTGGGTTTCTGTTTCTCTTGCAGTTCCGCGTATTTCTTACAGGGAATTGCCCGGGAGTTAACAGCTCTTGTCAACGTCAGCAGCAAGCTCTGGCAGCTGCTCGCGGTTGAAATGTGGTCTTTGCTTTCCGTGAACCTGTCACACAGCTTCTTCCATTCTGAGAATTCTGTGACGTGTTTTCAGAGATGTGGAAATTTTTACCCTCTTTTATTGTCTGGCACACGACAGGCAGTCAATTGCACGCCCAAAAACGTACTTTTATGCATCAGACTGAAGACGTTCTGAAGCCACTTAGTCATAACTGGGGATGGAGGTGGTGGTTAACGTTCCACTGTGTGTGGAGCCGGACGTGCAGGAATTCCAGCAGCCAGACAAGGGGGCGGGTGTTCGCGGAGAGGGCGTGGTCTGCACCTGCCCGTCAGCCACAGCCACGCCCTAGGTCACGGAGAGGGTGTGGTTTGCTCCTGCCCGTCAGCCACAGCCACGCCCTAGGTCGCGGAGAGGGTGTGGTCTGCACCTGCCCGTCAGCCACAGCCACGCCCCCACGTGGTTTTCCTTGGTGTTGTTTATGAGGTGCATGTTGATGCCAGAAATGTCAAAGCAGCAAAGCTGTGGCTGAAAAGCAGGCAGAGGTCTGTGCCGCGTGGGAGCCTCTGCAGCGCCCGCCCGACACGCGGCGTTCCAGCCACCTACCGACCGGAGATCTGAAAGGGGCGCGTTCTCTCCTCCTCACCGTGGCCAGGGTCCTGCTCCGTGCGCGGATCAGCTGCTGGTGTCTGCGGGAATACGGGCCCCTGGGCCACTGCGGAGCAGAACTGATGCCCGTCCTGGCATCTCCCCGTTTTTGTCTCTTGCTGACTTGTTCGGTATCTTGGCTTCACACACTAGAAAGCTCACAATAGTTCAGGGATGGGGTTTAAATACATCTGAATCCCACCTCCCCGCAAACTACACATTAGTTCAATAGAATGAGTTTCTAGTTTTCAGCCAGAAAGGCTACCTTTGCCTCTTGAATAAACTTTTACAGATAAAACTCCTCCTGTAACACTTGCTCAGAATTTAATTTGGCCACAGCAGGAAAATTCAATCCTGTCGTCTGGGCAGGTCCTCCCACGTGCCTGCCGAATCGTGCGGGGCGGTGCAGCTGTGACACTGCAGCCCCCGTGCCCTCCAGGAGAGCAACCCCCAGAGGAAGTGAGGAGGGGACACGTTGGGGAGCACAGGCTGCTGAGCCAGAGCCTGAGCACAGTGGGAGTCGAGAGCATCCGGTGGGCTTAAGGTTTCTTCGGACTCAACGCCTGTAACTTACACCTGCCCACACCAGGCACAACACAAACTTCTGGTCAACCCAGGAGGAGCAGTGCAATGCTGGCGTACATGGGAGACGCAGTGAGGATGAATTAAGCCCTTTTCTCTGTGGCCGACCCCACCAGGCTCCTCCGCAGGGGACAGTGCCTTGAGCTGCAGCACAGCCCATTCCAGGGGAGGGGGCCAAAGCTCGGTGCCCACAGGGCCCAACCTCAGTTAGAGCAGAAATTTGCTGGGAGAGCCCCTCCTGCTCCTACAACAGCCGTGAGGCTGCCTTGTGCTTTGTTTGTTTTGAGACAAGGTCTTGCTCAATTGCCCAGGCTGGAGTTCAGTGGCATGATCAAGGTTCACTGCAGCATCAGCCTCCTGGGCTCAAGCCATCCTCCTGCCCCAGCTTCCAGAGTAGCTGGGACTACAGATACCAGCCACCATGTTTGCTAATTTTATATATATATATATATATATATTTTTTTTTTTTTTTTGTAGAGACAGGGTCTTGCTATGTT